>NC_138351.1:32248726-32299312 GCF_046562875.1 Panthera onca | reverse complement strand
GTCTCACAGAGTTGATTGACTCTACGGCACTTTCCTCAGGGGCCCCCGCATGGTTTTCAGACACGCGTCAGCCAAACCAGCTGTGAGTCGAAGGATGTGTAAGCAGCCGTGTTGCTTCCAAGAGTTGAGTACATGGCCCTTTCCGTGCAGCTGCCCCCCACAGGTGCTCAAACACTTGTAACTGTGAAAGGAGACGTTAGATGAAAGACCGTCGCACTCCAAGGGTTGTCTCGCAGAGCTGAGGACAAGGCCCTTTCCGCATAGGGCCTGCGTTCGTTTTCAGACACTTCTAACCTAATGAAGCAAGTCGATCGTTGAAAGGTAGTTCCCCGGTGTCTCACAGAGTTGAGTATACGGCCCTTGCCGTGGAGCACCCGCAGGCATCTCAAACGCTCGTAACTTAGTGAACCAAGGTGCGAGTGGAAGGAGGATGGTCACCCCGCAGCGTCGATTCGCAGAGTTGAGCGTATGTGACCCTTTCCACCCTTTCCGCCCTGCCTGGTGTTTCACGAACCCTTCTGGGTTCGTGACGTCACAGACTAGTGACACGCTGGTGTCACCACCCTGGTGTGTCGCAGACTGCAGTAGATGGCGGCGCTTCCCTCCGAGTTCCTCGCACGCCTTCACAAACAGGACCAACTTGGTGAAACGAGAAGCTAGTTGAAACCATGGATTCCGCACCGTGTGGCTTGAGAGAGTTGAGGACGTGGCGCTTTCCCCATCGGCCCCGCGTCCGTTTTCAATCGCCTGTACCATCGTGAAACCAGATTTCAGTCAAAAGAGAGTTTCTCCACGATACTTGTTTCCACACGCTCGCGCGTATTGTGTCCCTTTCCCCACAGTTTTCCGCAGGTGTTTCCACACACGTCTAACGTAGTGAAACCTGATGATGTTCCTTGAAGGATGGCTTCACCACCCTGTTGTTCCGCAGAGTTCGGGCACAGGCCACTTTCCGTGTAGGCCCTGCGTAGGTTTCAGGCCACGTCTAGCTTTGGGAAACGAGATGTTAGGGGAAAGGTGCTCTCCACGAAGTGGTTCATGCAGTTGGCACAGAGGAACTCTCGTTGTGGGCCCTACCTTTGTCTTCCAACTATTCTCACTGAGTGCAAAGAGATGCAGTTACCTGAGAGATGTTTTCCCCACAGTGTTGTACCACAGAGTTGAGCGATCCGTGCCACTTCCTCACCCCCACCCCCACCCCCACCCCCACCCCCCATAGGCCCTGGGAGTTTTCGAACACTTTTAATTTCATCCAGCGAAAGCACAGGGCCGTTGAAAGAGGGCTTCACCGCCATGTGGTTTCAGAGATTCGAGGTATGGCCCTTCCCACACACGCCCCCGCATGGTTGAGGTTTTCAGACGCTCCTCACCTCGTGATACAAGGTGTTCCTGGAAAAGTGGCTTCCGCCAAGTGCAGTTTGACAAAGGGTACGGCACTGCGGGCACAGGCCCTGCATAGTTTTGCCAACACTTGCGACTTACCCCAGACGACGTGTCTGCGGAATGATGGGTTCCCCGCAGTGTCGCACCGCAGAATGGAGTCTATGGCGCTCCGCGTGTAAGCCCCGCATAGGCTTTCCAAATTGTCTCACTTGGTGAGACCAGACGCTCCTGGAAAGAATTTTCTCACGACCGTGTGGTTTCAGAGAGTTGAGTTTATGGCACTTGCCTCATCGCCTTCTCCTAGGTTTTCAAACACTTGTAACAGCGAAAGCAGAATGTGCGTTGAAAGACGGCTCCACCACAGTGCAAGCAGGTGTTGTTTCCCAGCCTTGAGGATTTGACACTGTCCACAGAGGCCCCGCCTAGCTTTTCCAACACTTCCAACTTCGTGATGCGAGACGGTAGTCGAAAAGGGGTTTGTTTCTGCAAAGTGCAGTGCGACAGAGCCTATGGCCCTATCGGCACAGGCCCTCCAGAGTTTTTCACAAAGTCTAACTTAGTGAGATGACAGGTTTGTTGGAGGATGGTTTCCCCACAGGGTTCTTTCCCAGGCTGGAGTCTGTGGCACTATGTGCCTAGGCCCCGCGTTCGTATTCACACCCTTCGAAGTTAGCGAACCGTGATGCTGGTTGCGAGAGGCTCCCTCCCGCGTATTCTCTCACTGGGTCGAGCACGTGTCACTTTCCAGATGGTTCCTGCCTAGGTGTGCATACCATGCGAGATGGTAGCGGAAAGGTGGTTTCTGCGGAGTGCAGTTGGACAGAGTCTATTATGTACTACGGCACGGTCAACACTGGACCCATAGCGATTTTTCAAAGCCTTCTAACGCAACGAAATGAGGCGAGTCTTGAAAGATGGTTCCCCGCTGTTGTTTCGCAGAGGTGAGGATTCGGCACTTTTACCGTGTAGGCCCTGCCCACGTTTTAAAAGAGTTCGCAGCGAAACCTTGATAGACTTAGTTGGGAAGACTGTGAGACCCCAGTGCTGTTTCCAGAGGCGAGGGTATGGCACTTGCCGCATAAGCCCGCCATCCGTTTTCGACACAGCAGCCTCAGTGAGACAAGATGCTAGTGGAAAGATGGCTTGCCCAGGGCGTTTCGTGCGGTGGAGTGCCTGGCACCTTGGGTGTAGGTCGGCACGGGTTTTCCAACGTGTGGCTTACCGCAACTCGGTGTTAGTTCCTCAGCTGATTCCTGCACACTTTCGTTTCTCGGGGTTGAGTGCATGGCCGTGGCGTCGTGGGCCCCGCATGGGTTTTCAAGCGCTACGTAACCTTACTGACACGAGGTGCCCGTTGAAAGATGGTTTCGCCATCTTGTTCTTTGCCAAGAGGTGAGCGTACGGCACGTTGCGGGGCGGGGGGCACAGTCCTCGCACGGCTGTTCCAACACCTCTCACCTGGGGGAACCCAGACGTTAGCCGGGAAGATGGTTTCTCCACAGCGATCTTTCAGAGTCGGGTGTGTGCCACTTTGCCCCCAGGGTTGCCGGCATTGGGTTTCAGACGCTTCAAAGTGAGTGAAACAAGACGTTACTCGAAAGACGGTGATCCCACCGTGTTGTTCCTCGGAGGGGAGTATAGGGCACCTTATGCTTCGGCCCCGCAAGGATGTTCCAGCCCTCCTAAATGAGTGGAGACTCAGGGTAGTTGAACGACGGTTTCACCACTCTGCCGTTTCACAGAGTTGAGTAGCTGGCCCGCTCCGCATACGCCCTGCAGAGTAGAGTCTTCAAACGTATTCGGCAGAGCGAAACCAGACGGGACTTGAACCAGACGGCCTCCCCACAAGTGCTGTGTCACAGAGTTCAGTATGGGGCATGTTTCCCGCTAGGCCTCGCCATAGGTTTTCAGGCACTTTTAACTTACACGAGGTGACTGTGGAAAGATGGCTTCCCGACCGCGTCCGTTGTGTTGGGTACATGGCGCTTTCCATGGAGACCCTGCATTTCCTTTCCAGCATTTCTGACTTCCGGAAACAATGTCTGAGTTGAAAGACGGTCCCTCTCCCCCTTCCTCCTCCACCCTCTCCCCCCGTCCCCCCTCCCATACACACACACACACACGCACACACACACACACACAGTGTCGTCTCACAGAGTTGATTGACTCTACGGCACTTTCCTCAGGGGCCCCCGCATGGTTTTCAGACACGCGTCAGCCAAACCAGCTGTGAGTCGAAGGATGTGTAAGCAGCCGTGTTGCTTCCAAGAGTTGAGTACATGGCCCTTTCCGTGCAGCTGCCCCCCACAGGTGCTCAAACACTTGTAACTGTGAAAGGAGACGTTAGATGAAAGACCGTCGCACTCCAAGGGTTGTCTCGCAGAGCTGAGGACAAGGCCCTTTCCGCATAGGGCCTGCGTTCGTTTTCAGACACTTCTAACCTAATGAAGCAAGTCGATCGTTGAAAGGTAGTTCCCCGGTGTCTCACAGAGTTGAGTATACGGCCCTTGCCGTGGAGCACCCGCAGGCATCTCAAACGCTCGTAACTTAGTGAACCAAGGTGCGAGTGGAAGGAGGATGGTCACCCCGCAGCGTCGATTCGCAGAGTTGAGCGTATGTGACCCTTTCCACCCTTTCCGCCCTGCCTGGTGTTTCACGAACCCTTCTGGGTTCGTGACGTCACAGACTAGTGACACGCTGGTGTCACCACCCTGGTGTGTCGCAGACTGCAGTAGATGGCGGCGCTTCCCTCCGAGTTCCTCGCACGCCTTCACAAACAGGACCAACTTGGTGAAACGAGAAGCTAGTTGAAACCATGGATTCCGCACCGTGTGGCTTGAGAGAGTTGAGGACGTGGCGCTTTCCCCATCGGCCCCGCGTCCGTTTTCAATCGCCTGTACCATCGTGAAACCAGATTTCAGTCAAAAGAGAGTTTCTCCACGATACTTGTTTCCACACGCTCGCGCGTATTGTGTCCCTTTCCCCACAGTTTTCCGCAGGTGTTTCCACACACGTCTAACGTAGTGAAACCTGATGATGTTCCTTGAAGGATGGCTTCACCACCCTGTTGTTCCGCAGAGTTCGGGCACAGGCCACTTTCCGTGTAGGCCCTGCGTAGGTTTCAGGCCACGTCTAGCTTTGGGAAACGAGATGTTAGGGGAAAGGTGCTCTCCACGAAGTGGTTCATGCAGTTGGCACAGAGGAACTCTCGTTGTGGGCCCTACCTTTGTCTTCCAACTATTCTCACTGAGTGCAAAGAGATGCAGTTACCTGAGAGATGTTTTCCCCACAGTGTTGTACCACAGAGTTGAGCGATCCGTGCCACTTCCTCACCCCCACCCCCACCCCCACCCCCACCCCCCATAGGCCCTGGGAGTTTTCGAACACTTTTAATTTCATCCAGCGAAAGCACAGGGCCGTTGAAAGAGGGCTTCACCGCCATGTGGTTTCAGAGATTCGAGGTATGGCCCTTCCCACACACGCCCCCGCATGGTTGAGGTTTTCAGACGCTCCTCACCTCGTGATACAAGGTGTTCCTGGAAAAGTGGCTTCCGCCAAGTGCAGTTTGACAAAGGGTACGGCACTGCGGGCACAGGCCCTGCATAGTTTTGCCAACACTTGCGACTTACCCCAGACGACGTGTCTGCGGAATGATGGGTTCCCCGCAGTGTCGCACCGCAGAATGGAGTCTATGGCGCTCCGCGTGTAAGCCCCGCATAGGCTTTCCAAATTGTCTCACTTGGTGAGACCAGACGCTCCTGGAAAGAATTTTCTCACGACCGTGTGGTTTCAGAGAGTTGAGTTTATGGCACTTGCCTCATCGCCTTCTCCTAGGTTTTCAAACACTTGTAACAGCGAAAGCAGAATGTGCGTTGAAAGACGGCTCCACCACAGTGCAAGCAGGTGTTGTTTCCCAGCCTTGAGGATTTGACACTGTCCACAGAGGCCCCGCCTAGCTTTTCCAACACTTCCAACTTCGTGATGCGAGACGGTAGTCGAAAAGGGGTTTGTTTCTGCAAAGTGCAGTGCGACAGAGCCTATGGCCCTATCGGCACAGGCCCTCCAGAGTTTTTCACAAAGTCTAACTTAGTGAGATGACAGGTTTGTTGGAGGATGGTTTCCCCACAGGGTTCTTTCCCAGGCTGGAGTCTGTGGCACTATGTGCCTAGGCCCCGCGTTCGTATTCACACCCTTCGAAGTTAGCGAACCGTGATGCTGGTTGCGAGAGGCTCCCTCCCGCGTATTCTCTCACTGGGTCGAGCACGTGTCACTTTCCAGATGGTTCCTGCCTAGGTGTGCATACCATGCGAGATGGTAGCGGAAAGGTGGTTTCTGCGGAGTGCAGTTGGACAGAGTCTATTATGTACTACGGCACGGTCAACACTGGACCCATAGCGATTTTTCAAAGCCTTCTAACGCAACGAAATGAGGCGAGTCTTGAAAGATGGTTCCCCGCTGTTGTTTCGCAGAGGTGAGGATTCGGCACTTTTACCGTGTAGGCCCTGCCCACGTTTTAAAAGAGTTCGCAGCGAAACCTTGATAGACTTAGTTGGGAAGACTGTGAGACCCCAGTGCTGTTTCCAGAGGCGAGGGTATGGCACTTGCCGCATAAGCCCGCCATCCGTTTTCGACACAGCAGCCTCAGTGAGACAAGATGCTAGTGGAAAGATGGCTTGCCCAGGGCGTTTCGTGCGGTGGAGTGCCTGGCACCTTGGGTGTAGGTCGGCACGGGTTTTCCAACGTGTGGCTTACCGCAACTCGGTGTTAGTTCCTCAGCTGATTCCTGCACACTTTCGTTTCTCGGGGTTGAGTGCATGGCCGTGGCGTCGTGGGCCCCGCATGGGTTTTCAAGCGCTACGTAACCTTACTGACACGAGGTGCCCGTTGAAAGATGGTTTCGCCATCTTGTTCTTTGCCAAGAGGTGAGCGTACGGCACGTTGCGGGGCGGGGGGCACAGTCCTCGCACGGCTGTTCCAACACCTCTCACCTGGGGGAACCCAGACGTTAGCCGGGAAGATGGTTTCTCCACAGCGATCTTTCAGAGTCGGGTGT
Source organism: Panthera onca (assembly GCF_046562875.1). Lineage (NCBI taxonomy): Eukaryota > Metazoa > Chordata > Mammalia > Carnivora > Felidae > Panthera > Panthera onca. The sequence continues at coordinate 32,292,876 of NC_138351.1, read as the reverse complement.
GTGCCACTTTGCCCCCAGGGTTGCCGGCATTGGGTTTCAGACGCTTCAAAGTGAGTGAAACAAGACGTTACTCGAAAGACGGTGATCCCACCGTGTTGTTCCTCGGAGGGGAGTATAGGGCACCTTATGCTTCGGCCCCGCAAGGATGTTCCAGCCCTCCTAAATGAGTGGAGACTCAGGGTAGTTGAACGACGGTTTCACCACTCTGCCGTTTCACAGAGTTGAGTAGCTGGCCCGCTCCGCATACGCCCTGCAGAGTAGAGTCTTCAAACGTATTCGGCAGAGCGAAACCAGACGGGACTTGAACCAGACGGCCTCCCCACAAGTGCTGTGTCACAGAGTTCAGTATGGGGCATGTTTCCCGCTAGGCCTCGCCATAGGTTTTCAGGCACTTTTAACTTACACGAGGTGACTGTGGAAAGATGGCTTCCCGACCGCGTCCGTTGTGTTGGGTACATGGCGCTTTCCATGGAGACCCTGCATTTCCTTTCCAGCATTTCTGACTTCCGGAAACAATGTCTGAGTTGAAAGACGGTCCCTCTCCCCCTTCCTCCTCCACCCTCTCCCCCCGTCCCCCCTCCCATACACACACACACACACGCACACACACACACACACAGTGTCGTCTCACAGAGTTGATTGACTCTACGGCACTTTCCTCAGGGGCCCCCGCATGGTTTTCAGACACGCGTCAGCCAAACCAGCTGTGAGTCGAAGGATGTGTAAGCAGCCGTGTTGCTTCCAAGAGTTGAGTACATGGCCCTTTCCGTGCAGCTGCCCCCCACAGGTGCTCAAACACTTGTAACTGTGAAAGGAGACGTTAGATGAAAGACCGTCGCACTCCAAGGGTTGTCTCGCAGAGCTGAGGACAAGGCCCTTTCCGCATAGGGCCTGCGTTCGTTTTCAGACACTTCTAACCTAATGAAGCAAGTCGATCGTTGAAAGGTAGTTCCCCGGTGTCTCACAGAGTTGAGTATACGGCCCTTGCCGTGGAGCACCCGCAGGCATCTCAAACGCTCGTAACTTAGTGAACCAAGGTGCGAGTGGAAGGAGGATGGTCACCCCGCAGCGTCGATTCGCAGAGTTGAGCGTATGTGACCCTTTCCACCCTTTCCGCCCTGCCTGGTGTTTCACGAACCCTTCTGGGTTCGTGACGTCACAGACTAGTGACACGCTGGTGTCACCACCCTGGTGTGTCGCAGACTGCAGTAGATGGCGGCGCTTCCCTCCGAGTTCCTCGCACGCCTTCACAAACAGGACCAACTTGGTGAAACGAGAAGCTAGTTGAAACCATGGATTCCGCACCGTGTGGCTTGAGAGAGTTGAGGACGTGGCGCTTTCCCCATCGGCCCCGCGTCCGTTTTCAATCGCCTGTACCATCGTGAAACCAGATTTCAGTCAAAAGAGAGTTTCTCCACGATACTTGTTTCCACACGCTCGCGCGTATTGTGTCCCTTTCCCCACAGTTTTCCGCAGGTGTTTCCACACACGTCTAACGTAGTGAAACCTGATGATGTTCCTTGAAGGATGGCTTCACCACCCTGTTGTTCCGCAGAGTTCGGGCACAGGCCACTTTCCGTGTAGGCCCTGCGTAGGTTTCAGGCCACGTCTAGCTTTGGGAAACGAGATGTTAGGGGAAAGGTGCTCTCCACGAAGTGGTTCATGCAGTTGGCACAGAGGAACTCTCGTTGTGGGCCCTACCTTTGTCTTCCAACTATTCTCACTGAGTGCAAAGAGATGCAGTTACCTGAGAGATGTTTTCCCCACAGTGTTGTACCACAGAGTTGAGCGATCCGTGCCACTTCCTCACCCCCACCCCCACCCCCACCCCCACCCCCCATAGGCCCTGGGAGTTTTCGAACACTTTTAATTTCATCCAGCGAAAGCACAGGGCCGTTGAAAGAGGGCTTCACCGCCATGTGGTTTCAGAGATTCGAGGTATGGCCCTTCCCACACACGCCCCCGCATGGTTGAGGTTTTCAGACGCTCCTCACCTCGTGATACAAGGTGTTCCTGGAAAAGTGGCTTCCGCCAAGTGCAGTTTGACAAAGGGTACGGCACTGCGGGCACAGGCCCTGCATAGTTTTGCCAACACTTGCGACTTACCCCAGACGACGTGTCTGCGGAATGATGGGTTCCCCGCAGTGTCGCACCGCAGAATGGAGTCTATGGCGCTCCGCGTGTAAGCCCCGCATAGGCTTTCCAAATTGTCTCACTTGGTGAGACCAGACGCTCCTGGAAAGAATTTTCTCACGACCGTGTGGTTTCAGAGAGTTGAGTTTATGGCACTTGCCTCATCGCCTTCTCCTAGGTTTTCAAACACTTGTAACAGCGAAAGCAGAATGTGCGTTGAAAGACGGCTCCACCACAGTGCAAGCAGGTGTTGTTTCCCAGCCTTGAGGATTTGACACTGTCCACAGAGGCCCCGCCTAGCTTTTCCAACACTTCCAACTTCGTGATGCGAGACGGTAGTCGAAAAGGGGTTTGTTTCTGCAAAGTGCAGTGCGACAGAGCCTATGGCCCTATCGGCACAGGCCCTCCAGAGTTTTTCACAAAGTCTAACTTAGTGAGATGACAGGTTTGTTGGAGGATGGTTTCCCCACAGGGTTCTTTCCCAGGCTGGAGTCTGTGGCACTATGTGCCTAGGCCCCGCGTTCGTATTCACACCCTTCGAAGTTAGCGAACCGTGATGCTGGTTGCGAGAGGCTCCCTCCCGCGTATTCTCTCACTGGGTCGAGCACGTGTCACTTTCCAGATGGTTCCTGCCTAGGTGTGCATACCATGCGAGATGGTAGCGGAAAGGTGGTTTCTGCGGAGTGCAGTTGGACAGAGTCTATTATGTACTACGGCACGGTCAACACTGGACCCATAGCGATTTTTCAAAGCCTTCTAACGCAACGAAATGAGGCGAGTCTTGAAAGATGGTTCCCCGCTGTTGTTTCGCAGAGGTGAGGATTCGGCACTTTTACCGTGTAGGCCCTGCCCACGTTTTAAAAGAGTTCGCAGCGAAACCTTGATAGACTTAGTTGGGAAGACTGTGAGACCCCAGTGCTGTTTCCAGAGGCGAGGGTATGGCACTTGCCGCATAAGCCCGCCATCCGTTTTCGACACAGCAGCCTCAGTGAGACAAGATGCTAGTGGAAAGATGGCTTGCCCAGGGCGTTTCGTGCGGTGGAGTGCCTGGCACCTTGGGTGTAGGTCGGCACGGGTTTTCCAACGTGTGGCTTACCGCAACTCGGTGTTAGTTCCTCAGCTGATTCCTGCACACTTTCGTTTCTCGGGGTTGAGTGCATGGCCGTGGCGTCGTGGGCCCCGCATGGGTTTTCAAGCGCTACGTAACCTTACTGACACGAGGTGCCCGTTGAAAGATGGTTTCGCCATCTTGTTCTTTGCCAAGAGGTGAGCGTACGGCACGTTGCGGGGCGGGGGGCACAGTCCTCGCACGGCTGTTCCAACACCTCTCACCTGGGGGAACCCAGACGTTAGCCGGGAAGATGGTTTCTCCACAGCGATCTTTCAGAGTCGGGTGTGTGCCACTTTGCCCCCAGGGTTGCCGGCATTGGGTTTCAGACGCTTCAAAGTGAGTGAAACAAGACGTTACTCGAAAGACGGTGATCCCACCGTGTTGTTCCTCGGAGGGGAGTATAGGGCACCTTATGCTTCGGCCCCGCAAGGATGTTCCAGCCCTCCTAAATGAGTGGAGACTCAGGGTAGTTGAACGACGGTTTCACCACTCTGCCGTTTCACAGAGTTGAGTAGCTGGCCCGCTCCGCATACGCCCTGCAGAGTAGAGTCTTCAAACGTATTCGGCAGAGCGAAACCAGACGGGACTTGAACCAGACGGCCTCCCCACAAGTGCTGTGTCACAGAGTTCAGTATGGGGCATGTTTCCCGCTAGGCCTCGCCATAGGTTTTCAGGCACTTTTAACTTACACGAGGTGACTGTGGAAAGATGGCTTCCCGACCGCGTCCGTTGTGTTGGGTACATGGCGCTTTCCATGGAGACCCTGCATTTCCTTTCCAGCATTTCTGACTTCCGGAAACAATGTCTGAGTTGAAAGACGGTCCCTCTCCCCCTTCCTCCTCCACCCTCTCCCCCCGTCCCCCCTCCCATACACACACACACACACGCACACACACACACACACAGTGTCGTCTCACAGAGTTGATTGACTCTACGGCACTTTCCTCAGGGGCCCCCGCATGGTTTTCAGACACGCGTCAGCCAAACCAGCTGTGAGTCGAAGGATGTGTAAGCAGCCGTGTTGCTTCCAAGAGTTGAGTACATGGCCCTTTCCGTGCAGCTGCCCCCCACAGGTGCTCAAACACTTGTAACTGTGAAAGGAGACGTTAGATGAAAGACCGTCGCACTCCAAGGGTTGTCTCGCAGAGCTGAGGACAAGGCCCTTTCCGCATAGGGCCTGCGTTCGTTTTCAGACACTTCTAACCTAATGAAGCAAGTCGATCGTTGAAAGGTAGTTCCCCGGTGTCTCACAGAGTTGAGTATACGGCCCTTGCCGTGGAGCACCCGCAGGCATCTCAAACGCTCGTAACTTAGTGAACCAAGGTGCGAGTGGAAGGAGGATGGTCACCCCGCAGCGTCGATTCGCAGAGTTGAGCGTATGTGACCCTTTCCACCCTTTCCGCCCTGCCTGGTGTTTCACGAACCCTTCTGGGTTCGTGACGTCACAGACTAGTGACACGCTGGTGTCACCACCCTGGTGTGTCGCAGACTGCAGTAGATGGCGGCGCTTCCCTCCGAGTTCCTCGCACGCCTTCACAAACAGGACCAACTTGGTGAAACGAGAAGCTAGTTGAAACCATGGATTCCGCACCGTGTGGCTTGAGAGAGTTGAGGACGTGGCGCTTTCCCCATCGGCCCCGCGTCCGTTTTCAATCGCCTGTACCATCGTGAAACCAGATTTCAGTCAAAAGAGAGTTTCTCCACGATACTTGTTTCCACACGCTCGCGCGTATTGTGTCCCTTTCCCCACAGTTTTCCGCAGGTGTTTCCACACACGTCTAACGTAGTGAAACCTGATGATGTTCCTTGAAGGATGGCTTCACCACCCTGTTGTTCCGCAGAGTTCGGGCACAGGCCACTTTCCGTGTAGGCCCTGCGTAGGTTTCAGGCCACGTCTAGCTTTGGGAAACGAGATGTTAGGGGAAAGGTGCTCTCCACGAAGTGGTTCATGCAGTTGGCACAGAGGAACTCTCGTTGTGGGCCCTACCTTTGTCTTCCAACTATTCTCACTGAGTGCAAAGAGATGCAGTTACCTGAGAGATGTTTTCCCCACAGTGTTGTACCACAGAGTTGAGCGATCCGTGCCACTTCCTCACCCCCACCCCCACCCCCACCCCCACCCCCCATAGGCCCTGGGAGTTTTCGAACACTTTTAATTTCATCCAGCGAAAGCACAGGGCCGTTGAAAGAGGGCTTCACCGCCATGTGGTTTCAGAGATTCGAGGTATGGCCCTTCCCACACACGCCCCCGCATGGTTGAGGTTTTCAGACGCTCCTCACCTCGTGATACAAGGTGTTCCTGGAAAAGTGGCTTCCGCCAAGTGCAGTTTGACAAAGGGTACGGCACTGCGGGCACAGGCCCTGCATAGTTTTGCCAACACTTGCGACTTACCCCAGACGACGTGTCTGCGGAATGATGGGTTCCCCGCAGTGTCGCACCGCAGAATGGAGTCTATGGCGCTCCGCGTGTAAGCCCCGCATAGGCTTTCCAAATTGTCTCACTTGGTGAGACCAGACGCTCCTGGAAAGAATTTTCTCACGACCGTGTGGTTTCAGAGAGTTGAGTTTATGGCACTTGCCTCATCGCCTTCTCCTAGGTTTTCAAACACTTGTAACAGCGAAAGCAGAATGTGCGTTGAAAGACGGCTCCACCACAGTGCAAGCAGGTGTTGTTTCCCAGCCTTGAGGATTTGACACTGTCCACAGAGGCCCCGCCTAGCTTTTCCAACACTTCCAACTTCGTGATGCGAGACGGTAGTCGAAAAGGGGTTTGTTTCTGCAAAGTGCAGTGCGACAGAGCCTATGGCCCTATCGGCACAGGCCCTCCAGAGTTTTTCACAAAGTCTAACTTAGTGAGATGACAGGTTTGTTGGAGGATGGTTTCCCCACAGGGTTCTTTCCCAGGCTGGAGTCTGTGGCACTATGTGCCTAGGCCCCGCGTTCGTATTCACACCCTTCGAAGTTAGCGAACCGTGATGCTGGTTGCGAGAGGCTCCCTCCCGAGTATTCTCTCACTGGGTCGAGCACGTGTCACTTTCCAGATGGTTCCTGCCTAGGTGTGCATACCATGCGAGATGGTAGCGGAAAGGTGGTTTCTGCGGAGTGCAGTTGGACAGAGTCTATTATGTACTACGGCACGGTCAACACTGGACCCATAGCGATTTTTCAAAGCCTTCTAACGCAACGAAATGAGGCGAGTCTTGAAAGATGGTTCCCCGCTGTTGTTTCGCAGAGGTGAGGATTCGGCACTTTTACCGTGTAGGCCCTGCCCACGTTTTAAAAGAGTTCGCAGCGAAACCTTGATAGACTTAGTTGGGAAGACTGTGAGACCCCAGTGCTGTTTCCAGAGGCGAGGGTATGGCACTTGCCGCATAAGCCCGCCATCCGTTTTCGACACAGCAGCCTCAGTGAGACAAGATGCTAGTGGAAAGATGGCTTGCCCAGGGCGTTTCGTGCGGTGGAGTGCCTGGCACCTTGGGTGTAGGTCGGCACGGGTTTTCCAACGTGTGGCTTACCGCAACTCGGTGTTAGTTCCTCAGCTGATTCCTGCACACTTTCGTTTCTCGGGGTTGAGTGCATGGCCGTGGCGTCGTGGGCCCCGCATGGGTTTTCAAGCGCTACGTAACCTTACTGACACGAGGTGCCCGTTGAAAGATGGTTTCGCCATCTTGTTCTTTGCCAAGAGGTGAGCGTACGGCACGTTGCGGGGCGGGGGGCACAGTCCTCGCACGGCTGTTCCAACACCTCTCACCTGGGGGAACCCAGACGTTAGCCGGGAAGATGGTTTCTCCACAGCGATCTTTCAGAGTCGGGTGTGTGCCACTTTGCCCCCAGGGTTGCCGGCATTGGGTTTCAGACGCTTCAAAGTGAGTGAAACAAGACGTTACTCGAAAGACGGTGATCCCACCGTGTTGTTCCTCGGAGGGGAGTATAGGGCACCTTATGCTTCGGCCCCGCAAGGATGTTCCAGCCCTCCTAAATGAGTGGAGACTCAGGGTAGTTGAACGACGGTTTCACCACTCTGCCGTTTCACAGAGTTGAGTAGCTGGCCCGCTCCGCATACGCCCTGCAGAGTAGAGTCTTCAAACGTATTCGGCAGAGCGAAACCAGACGGGACTTGAACCAGACGGCCTCCCCACAAGTGCTGTGTCACAGAGTTCAGTATGGGGCATGTTTCCCGCTAGGCCTCGCCATAGGTTTTCAGGCACTTTTAACTTACACGAGGTGACTGTGGAAAGATGGCTTCCCGACCGCGTCCGTTGTGTTGGGTACATGGCGCTTTCCATGGAGACCCTGCATTTCCTTTCCAGCATTTCTGACTTCCGGAAACAATGTCTGAGTTGAAAGACGGTCCCTCTCCCCCTTCCTCCTCCACCCTCTCCCCCCGTCCCCCCTCCCATACACACACACACACACGCACACACACACACACACAGTGTCGTCTCACAGAGTTGATTGACTCTACGGCACTTTCCTCAGGGGCCCCCGCATGGTTTTCAGACACGCGTCAGCCAAACCAGCTGTGAGTCGAAGGATGTGTAAGCAGCCGTGTTGCTTCCAAGAGTTGAGTACATGGCCCTTTCCGTGCAGCTGCCCCCCACAGGTGCTCAAACACTTGTAACTGTGAAAGGAGACGTTAGATGAAAGACCGTCGCACTCCAAGGGTTGTCTCGCAGAGCTGAGGACAAGGCCCTTTCCGCATAGGGCCTGCGTTCGTTTTCAGACACTTCTAACCTAATGAAGCAAGTCGATCGTTGAAAGGTAGTTCCCCGGTGTCTCACAGAGTTGAGTATACGGCCCTTGCCGTGGAGCACCCGCAGGCATCTCAAACGCTCGTAACTTAGTGAACCAAGGTGCGAGTGGAAGGAGGATGGTCACCCCGCAGCGTCGATTCGCAGAGTTGAGCGTATGTGACCCTTTCCACCCTTTCCGCCCTGCCTGGTGTTTCACGAACCCTTCTGGGTTCGTGACGTCACAGACTAGTGACACGCTGGTGTCACCACCCTGGTGTGTCGCAGACTGCAGTAGATGGCGGCGCTTCCCTCCGAGTTCCTCGCACGCCTTCACAAACAGGACCAACTTGGTGAAACGAGAAGCTAGTTGAAACCATGGATTCCGCACCGTGTGGCTTGAGAGAGTTGAGGACGTGGCGCTTTCCCCATCGGCCCCGCGTCCGTTTTCAATCGCCTGTACCATCGTGAAACCAGATTTCAGTCAAAAGAGAGTTTCTCCACGATACTTGTTTCCACACGCTCGCGCGTATTGTGTCCCTTTCCCCACAGTTTTCCGCAGGTGTTTCCACACACGTCTAACGTAGTGAAACCTGATGATGTTCCTTGAAGGATGGCTTCACCACCCTGTTGTTCCGCAGAGTTCGGGCACAGGCCACTTTCCGTGTAGGCCCTGCGTAGGTTTCAGGCCACGTCTAGCTTTGGGAAACGAGATGTTAGGGGAAAGGTGCTCTCCACGAAGTGGTTCATGCAGTTGGCACAGAGGAACTCTCGTTGTGGGCCCTACCTTTGTCTTCCAACTATTCTCACTGAGTGCAAAGAGATGCAGTTACCTGAGAGATGTTTTCCCCACAGTGTTGTACCACAGAGTTGAGCGATCCGTGCCACTTCCTCACCCCCACCCCCACCCCCACCCCCACCCCCCATAGGCCCTGGGAGTTTTCGAACACTTTTAATTTCATCCAGCGAAAGCACAGGGCCGTTGAAAGAGGGCTTCACCGCCATGTGGTTTCAGAGATTCGAGGTATGGCCCTTCCCACACACGCCCCCGCATGGTTGAGGTTTTCAGACGCTCCTCACCTCGTGATACAAGGTGTTCCTGGAAAAGTGGCTTCCGCCAAGTGCAGTTTGACAAAGGGTACGGCACTGCGGGCACAGGCCCTGCATAGTTTTGCCAACACTTGCGACTTACCCCAGACGACGTGTCTGCGGAATGATGGGTTCCCCGCAGTGTCGCACCGCAGAATGGAGTCTATGGCGCTCCGCGTGTAAGCCCCGCATAGGCTTTCCAAATTGTCTCACTTGGTGAGACCAGACGCTCCTGGAAAGAATTTTCTCACGACCGTGTGGTTTCAGAGAGTTGAGTTTATGGCACTTGCCTCATCGCCTTCTCCTAGGTTTTCAAACACTTGTAACAGCGAAAGCAGAATGTGCGTTGAAAGACGGCTCCACCACAGTGCAAGCAGGTGTTGTTTCCCAGCCTTGAGGATTTGACACTGTCCACAGAGGCCCCGCCTAGCTTTTCCAACACTTCCAACTTCGTGATGCGAGACGGTAGTCGAAAAGGGGTTTGTTTCTGCAAAGTGCAGTGCGACAGAGCCTATGGCCCTATCGGCACAGGCCCTCCAGAGTTTTTCACAAAGTCTAACTTAGTGAGATGACAGGTTTGTTGGAGGATGGTTTCCCCACAGGGTTCTTTCCCAGGCTGGAGTCTGTGGCACTATGTGCCTAGGCCCCGCGTTCGTATTCACACCCTTCGAAGTTAGCGAACCGTGATGCTGGTTGCGAGAGGCTCCCTCCCGCGTATTCTCTCACTGGGTCGAGCACGTGTCACTTTCCAGATGGTTCCTGCCTAGGTGTGCATACCATGCGAGATGGTAGCGGAAAGGTGGTTTCTGCGGAGTGCAGTTGGACAGAGTCTATTATGTACTACGGCACGGTCAACACTGGACCCATAGCGATTTTTCAAAGCCTTCTAACGCAACGAAATGAGGCGAGTCTTGAAAGATGGTTCCCCGCTGTTGTTTCGCAGAGGTGAGGATTCGGCACTTTTACCGTGTAGGCCCTGCCCACGTTTTAAAAGAGTTCGCAGCGAAACCTTGATAGACTTAGTTGGGAAGACTGTGAGACCCCAGTGCTGTTTCCAGAGGCGAGGGTATGGCACTTGCCGCATAAGCCCGCCATCCGTTTTCGACACAGCAGCCTCAGTGAGACAAGATGCTAGTGGAAAGATGGCTTGCCCAGGGCGTTTCGTGCGGTGGAGTGCCTGGCACCTTGGGTGTAGGTCGGCACGGGTTTTCCAACGTGTGGCTTACCGCAACTCGGTGTTAGTTCCTCAGCTGATTCCTGCACACTTTCGTTTCTCGGGGTTGAGTGCATGGCCGTGGCGTCGTGGGCCCCGCATGGGTTTTCAAGCGCTACGTAACCTTACTGACACGAGGTGCCCGTTGAAAGATGGTTTCGCCATCTTGTTCTTTGCCAAGAGGTGAGCGTACGGCACGTTGCGGGGCGGGGGGCACAGTCCTCGCACGGCTGTTCCAACACCTCTCACCTGGGGGAACCCAGACGTTAGCCGGGAAGATGGTTTCTCCACAGCGATCTTTCAGAGTCGGGTGTGTGCCACTTTGCCCCCAGGGTTGCCGGCATTGGGTTTCAGACGCTTCAAAGTGAGTGAAACAAGACGTTACTCGAAAGACGGTGATCCCACCGTGTTGTTCCTCGGAGGGGAGTATAGGGCACCTTATGCTTCGGCCCCGCAAGGATGTTCCAGCCCTCCTAAATGAGTGGAGACTCAGGGTAGTTGAACGACGGTTTCACCACTCTGCCGTTTCACAGAGTTGAGTAGCTGGCCCGCTCCGCATACGCCCTGCAGAGTAGAGTCTTCAAACGTATTCGGCAGAGCGAAACCAGACGGGACTTGAACCAGACGGCCTCCCCACAAGTGCTGTGTCACAGAGTTCAGTATGGGGCATGTTTCCCGCTAGGCCTCGCCATAGGTTTTCAGGCACTTTTAACTTACACGAGGTGACTGTGGAAAGATGGCTTCCCGACCGCGTCCGTTGTGTTGGGTACATGGCGCTTTCCATGGAGACCCTGCATTTCCTTTCCAGCATTTCTGACTTCCGGAAACAATGTCTGAGTTGAAAGACGGTCCCTCTCCCCCTTCCTCCTCCACCCTCTCCCCCCGTCCCCCCTCCCATACACACACACACACACGCACACACACACACACACAGTGTCGTCTCACAGAGTTGATTGACTCTACGGCACTTTCCTCAGGGGCCCCCGCATGGTTTTCAGACACGCGTCAGCCAAACCAGCTGTGAGTCGAAGGATGTGTAAGCAGCCGTGTTGCTTCCAAGAGTTGAGTACATGGCCCTTTCCGTGCAGCTGCCCCCCACAGGTGCTCAAACACTTGTAACTGTGAAAGGAGACGTTAGATGAAAGACCGTCGCACTCCAAGGGTTGTCTCGCAGAGCTGAGGACAAGGCCCTTTCCGCATAGGGCCTGCGTTCGTTTTCAGACACTTCTAACCTAATGAAGCAAGTCGATCGTTGAAAGGTAGTTCCCCGGTGTCTCACAGAGTTGAGTATACGGCCCTTGCCGTGGAGCACCCGCAGGCATCTCAAACGCTCGTAACTTAGTGAACCAAGGTGCGAGTGGAAGGAGGATGGTCACCCCGCAGCGTCGATTCGCAGAGTTGAGCGTATGTGACCCTTTCCACCCTTTCCGCCCTGCCTGGTGTTTCACGAACCCTTCTGGGTTCGTGACGTCACAGACTAGTGACACGCTGGTGTCACCACCCTGGTGTGTCGCAGACTGCAGTAGATGGCGGCGCTTCCCTCCGAGTTCCTCGCACGCCTTCACAAACAGGACCAACTTGGTGAAACGAGAAGCTAGTTGAAACCATGGATTCCGCACCGTGTGGCTTGAGAGAGTTGAGGACGTGGCGCTTTCCCCATCGGCCCCGCGTCCGTTTTCAATCGCCTGTACCATCGTGAAACCAGATTTCAGTCAAAAGAGAGTTTCTCCACGATACTTGTTTCCACACGCTCGCGCGTATTGTGTCCCTTTCCCCACAGTTTTCCGCAGGTGTTTCCACACACGTCTAACGTAGTGAAACCTGATGATGTTCCTTGAAGGATGGCTTCACCACCCTGTTGTTCCGCAGAGTTCGGGCACAGGCCACTTTCCGTGTAGGCCCTGCGTAGGTTTCAGGCCACGTCTAGCTTTGGGAAACGAGATGTTAGGGGAAAGGTGCTCTCCACGAAGTGGTTCATGCAGTTGGCACAGAGGAACTCTCGTTGTGGGCCCTACCTTTGTCTTCCAACTATTCTCACTGAGTGCAAAGAGATGCAGTTACCTGAGAGATGTTTTCCCCACAGTGTTGTACCACAGAGTTGAGCGATCCGTGCCACTTCCTCACCCCCACCCCCACCCCCACCCCCACCCCCCATAGGCCCTGGGAGTTTTCGAACACTTTTAATTTCATCCAGCGAAAGCACAGGGCCGTTGAAAGAGGGCTTCACCGCCATGTGGTTTCAGAGATTCGAGGTATGGCCCTTCCCACACACGCCCCCGCATGGTTGAGGTTTTCAGACGCTCCTCACCTCGTGATACAAGGTGTTCCTGGAAAAGTGGCTTCCGCCAAGTGCAGTTTGACAAAGGGTACGGCACTGCGGGCACAGGCCCTGCATAGTTTTGCCAACACTTGCGACTTACCCCAGACGACGTGTCTGCGGAATGATGGGTTCCCCGCAGTGTCGCACCGCAGAATGGAGTCTATGGCGCTCCGCGTGTAAGCCCCGCATAGGCTTTCCAAATTGTCTCACTTGGTGAGACCAGACGCTCCTGGAAAGAATTTTCTCACGACCGTGTGGTTTCAGAGAGTTGAGTTTATGGCACTTGCCTCATCGCCTTCTCCTAGGTTTTCAAACACTTGTAACAGCGAAAGCAGAATGTGCGTTGAAAGACGGCTCCACCACAGTGCAAGCAGGTGTTGTTTCCCAGCCTTGAGGATTTGACACTGTCCACAGAGGCCCCGCCTAGCTTTTCCAACACTTCCAACTTCGTGATGCGAGACGGTAGTCGAAAAGGGGTTTGTTTCTGCAAAGTGCAGTGCGACAGAGCCTATGGCCCTATCGGCACAGGCCCTCCAGAGTTTTTCACAAAGTCTAACTTAGTGAGATGACAGGTTTGTTGGAGGATGGTTTCCCCACAGGGTTCTTTCCCAGGCTGGAGTCTGTGGCACTATGTGCCTAGGCCCCGCGTTCGTATTCACACCCTTCGAAGTTAGCGAACCGTGATGCTGGTTGCGAGAGGCTCCCTCCCGCGTATTCTCTCACTGGGTCGAGCACGTGTCACTTTCCAGATGGTTCCTGCCTAGGTGTGCATACCATGCGAGATGGTAGCGGAAAGGTGGTTTCTGCGGAGTGCAGTTGGACAGAGTCTATTATGTACTACGGCACGGTCAACACTGGACCCATAGCGATTTTTCAAAGCCTTCTAACGCAACGAAATGAGGCGAGTCTTGAAAGATGGTTCCCCGCTGTTGTTTCGCAGAGGTGAGGATTCGGCACTTTTACCGTGTAGGCCCTGCCCACGTTTTAAAAGAGTTCGCAGCGAAACCTTGATAGACTTAGTTGGGAAGACTGTGAGACCCCAGTGCTGTTTCCAGAGGCGAGGGTATGGCACTTGCCGCATAAGCCCGCCATCCGTTTTCGACACAGCAGCCTCAGTGAGACAAGATGCTAGTGGAAAGATGGCTTGCCCAGGGCGTTTCGTGCGGTGGAGTGCCTGGCACCTTGGGTGTAGGTCGGCACGGGTTTTCCAACGTGTGGCTTACCGCAACTCGGTGTTAGTTCCTCAGCTGATTCCTGCACACTTTCGTTTCTCGGGGTTGAGTGCATGGCCGTGGCGTCGTGGGCCCCGCATGGGTTTTCAAGCGCTACGTAACCTTACTGACACGAGGTGCCCGTTGAAAGATGGTTTCGCCATCTTGTTCTTTGCCAAGAGGTGAGCGTACGGCACGTTGCGGGGCGGGGGGCACAGTCCTCGCACGGCTGTTCCAACACCTCTCACCTGGGGGAACCCAGACGTTAGCCGGGAAGATGGTTTCTCCACAGCGATCTTTCAGAGTCGGGTGTGTGCCACTTTGCCCCCAGGGTTGCCGGCATTGGGTTTCAGACGCTTCAAAGTGAGTGAAACAAGACGTTACTCGAAAGACGGTGATCCCACCGTGTTGTTCCTCGGAGGGGAGTATAGGGCACCTTATGCTTCGGCCCCGCAAGGATGTTCCAGCCCTCCTAAATGAGTGGAGACTCAGGGTAGTTGAACGACGGTTTCACCACTCTGCCGTTTCACAGAGTTGAGTAGCTGGCCCGCTCCGCATACGCCCTGCAGAGTAGAGTCTTCAAACGTATTCGGCAGAGCGAAACCAGACGGGACTTGAACCAGACGGCCTCCCCACAAGTGCTGTGTCACAGAGTTCAGTATGGGGCATGTTTCCCGCTAGGCCTCGCCATAGGTTTTCAGGCACTTTTAACTTACACGAGGTGACTGTGGAAAGATGGCTTCCCGACCGCGTCCGTTGTGTTGGGTACATGGCGCTTTCCATGGAGACCCTGCATTTCCTTTCCAGCATTTCTGACTTCCGGAAACAATGTCTGAGTTGAAAGACGGTCCCTCTCCCCCTTCCTCCTCCACCCTCTCCCCCCGTCCCCCCTCCCATACACACACACACACACGCACACACACACACACACAGTGTCGTCTCACAGAGTTGATTGACTCTACGGCACTTTCCTCAGGGGCCCCCGCATGGTTTTCAGACACGCGTCAGCCAAACCAGCTGTGAGTCGAAGGATGTGTAAGCAGCCGTGTTGCTTCCAAGAGTTGAGTACATGGCCCTTTCCGTGCAGCTGCCCCCCACAGGTGCTCAAACACTTGTAACTGTGAAAGGAGACGTTAGATGAAAGACCGTCGCACTCCAAGGGTTGTCTCGCAGAGCTGAGGACAAGGCCCTTTCCGCATAGGGCCTGCGTTCGTTTTCAGACACTTCTAACCTAATGAAGCAAGTCGATCGTTGAAAGGTAGTTCCCCGGTGTCTCACAGAGTTGAGTATACGGCCCTTGCCGTGGAGCACCCGCAGGCATCTCAAACGCTCGTAACTTAGTGAACCAAGGTGCGAGTGGAAGGAGGATGGTCACCCCGCAGCGTCGATTCGCAGAGTTGAGCGTATGTGACCCTTTCCACCCTTTCCGCCCTGCCTGGTGTTTCACGAACCCTTCTGGGTTCGTGACGTCACAGACTAGTGACACGCTGGTGTCACCACCCTGGTGTGTCGCAGACTGCAGTAGATGGCGGCGCTTCCCTCCGAGTTCCTCGCACGCCTTCACAAACAGGACCAACTTGGTGAAACGAGAAGCTAGTTGAAACCATGGATTCCGCACCGTGTGGCTTGAGAGAGTTGAGTACGTGGCGCTTTCCCCATCGGCCCCGCGTCCGTTTTCAATCGCCTGTACCATCGTGAAACCAGATTTCAGTCAAAAGAGAGTTTCTCCACGATACTTGTTTCCACACGCTCGCGCGTATTGTGTCCCTTTCCCCACAGTTTTCCGCAGGTGTTTCCACACACGTCTAACGTAGTGAAACCTGATGATGTTCCTTGAAGGATGGCTTCACCACCCTGTTGTTCCGCAGAGTTCGGGCACAGGCCACTTTCCGTGTAGGCCCTGCGTAGGTTTCAGGCCACGTCTAGCTTTGGGAAACGAGATGTTAGGGGAAAGGTGCTCTCCACGAAGTGGTTCATGCAGTTGGCACAGAGGAACTCTCGTTGTGGGCCCTACCTTTGTCTTCCAACTATTCTCACTGAGTGCAAAGAGATGCAGTTACCTGAGAGATGTTTTCCCCACAGTGTTGTACCACAGAGTTGAGCGATCCGTGCCACTTCCTCACCCCCACCCCCACCCCCACCCCCACCCCCCATAGGCCCTGGGAGTTTTCGAACACTTTTAATTTCATCCAGCGAAAGCACAGGGCCGTTGAAAGAGGGCTTCACCGCCATGTGGTTTCAGAGATTCGAGGTATGGCCCTTCCCACACACGCCCCCGCATGGTTGAGGTTTTCAGACGCTCCTCACCTCGTGATACAAGGTGTTCCTGGAAAAGTGGCTTCCGCCAAGTGCAGTTTGACAAAGGGTACGGCACTGCGGGCACAGGCCCTGCATAGTTTTGCCAACACTTGCGACTTACCCCAGACGACGTGTCTGCGGAATGATGGGTTCCCCGCAGTGTCGCACCGCAGAATGGAGTCTATGGCGCTCCGCGTGTAAGCCCCGCATAGGCTTTCCAAATTGTCTCACTTGGTGAGACCAGACGCTCCTGGAAAGAATTTTCTCACGACCGTGTGGTTTCAGAGAGTTGAGTTTATGGCACTTGCCTCATCGCCTTCTCCTAGGTTTTCAAACACTTGTAACAGCGAAAGCAGAATGTGCGTTGAAAGACGGCTCCACCACAGTGCAAGCAGGTGTTGTTTCCCAGCCTTGAGGATTTGACACTGTCCACAGAGGCCCCGCCTAGCTTTTCCAACACTTCCAACTTCGTGATGCGAGACGGTAGTCGAAAAGGGGTTTGTTTCTGCAAAGTGCAGTGCGACAGAGCCTATGGCCCTATCGGCACAGGCCCTCCAGAGTTTTTCACAAAGTCTAACTTAGTGAGATGACAGGTTTGTTGGAGGATGGTTTCCCCACAGGGTTCTTTCCCAGGCTGGAGTCTGTGGCACTATGTGCCTAGGCCCCGCGTTCGTATTCACACCCTTCGAAGTTAGCGAACCGTGATGCTGGTTGCGAGAGGCTCCCTCCCGCGTATTCTCTCACTGGGTCGAGCACGTGTCACTTTCCAGATGGTTCCTGCCTGGGTGTGCATACCATGCGAGATGGTAGCGGAAAGGTGGTTTCTGCGGAGTGCAGTTGGACAGAGTCTATTATGTACTACGGCACGGTCAACACTGGACCCATAGCGATTTTTCAAAGCCTTCTAACGCAACGAAATGAGGCGAGTCTTGAAAGATGGTTCCCCGCTGTTGTTTCGCAGAGGTGAGGATTCGGCACTTTTACCGTGTAGGCCCTGCCCACGTTTTAAAAGAGTTCGCAGCGAAACCTTGATAGACTTAGTTGGGAAGACTGTGAGACCCCAGTGCTGTTTCCAGAGGCGAGGGTATGGCACTTGCCGCATAAGCCCGCCATCCGTTTTCGACACAGCAGCCTCAGTGAGACAAGATGCTAGTGGAAAGATGGCTTGCCCAGGGCGTTTCGTGCGGTGGAGTGCCTGGCACCTTGGGTGTAGGTCGGCACGGGTTTTCCAACGTGTGGCTTACCGCAACTCGGTGTTAGTTCCTCAGCTGATTCCTGCACACTTTCGTTTCTCGGGGTTGAGTGCATGGCCGTGGCGTCGTGGGCCCCGCATGGGTTTTCAAGCGCTACGTAACCTTACTGACACGAGGTGCCCGTTGAAAGATGGTTTCGCCATCTTGTTCTTTGCCAAGAGGTGAGCGTACGGCACGTTGCGGGGCGGGGGGCACAGTCCTCGCACGGCTGTTCCAACACCTCTCACCTGGGGGAACCCAGACGTTAGCCGGGAAGATGGTTTCTCCACAGCGATCTTTCAGAGTCGGGTGTGTGCCACTTTGCCCCCAGGGTTGCCGGCATTGGGTTTCAGACGCTTCAAAGTGAGTGAAACAAGACGTTACTCGAAAGACGGTGATCCCACCGTGTTGTTCCTCGGAGGGGAGTATAGGGCACCTTATGCTTCGGCCCCGCAAGGATGTTCCAGCCCTCCTAAATGAGTGGAGACTCAGGGTAGTTGAACGACGGTTTCACCACTCTGCCGTTTCACAGAGTTGAGTAGCTGGCCCGCTCCGCATACGCCCTGCAGAGTAGAGTCTTCAAACGTATTCGGCAGAGCGAAACCAGACGGGACTTGAACCAGACGGCCTCCCCACAAGTGCTGTGTCACAGAGTTCAGTATGGGGCATGTTTCCCGCTAGGCCTCGCCATAGGTTTTCAGGCACTTTTAACTTACACGAGGTGACTGTGGAAAGATGGCTTCCCGACCGCGTCCGTTGTGTTGGGTACATGGCGCTTTCCATGGAGACCCTGCATTTCCTTTCCAGCATTTCTGACTTCCGGAAACAATGTCTGAGTTGAAAGACGGTCCCTCTCCCCCTTCCTCCTCCACCCTCTCCCCCCGTCCCCCCTCCCATACACACACACACACACGCACACACACACACACACAGTGTCGTCTCACAGAGTTGATTGACTCTACGGCACTTTCCTCAGGGGCCCCCGCATGGTTTTCAGACACGCGTCAGCCAAACCAGCTGTGAGTCGAAGGATGTGTAAGCAGCCGTGTTGCTTCCAAGAGTTGAGTACATGGCCCTTTCCGTGCAGCTGCCCCCCACAGGTGCTCAAACACTTGTAACTGTGAAAGGAGACGTTAGATGAAAGACCGTCGCACTCCAAGGGTTGTCTCGCAGAGCTGAGGACAAGGCCCTTTCCGCATAGGGCCTGCGTTCGTTTTCAGACACTTCTAACCTAATGAAGCAAGTCGATCGTTGAAAGGTAGTTCCCCGGTGTCTCACAGAGTTGAGTATACGGCCCTTGCCGTGGAGCACCCGCAGGCATCTCAAACGCTCGTAACTTAGTGAACCAAGGTGCGAGTGGAAGGAGGATGGTCACCCCGCAGCGTCGATTCGCAGAGTTGAGCGTATGTGACCCTTTCCACCCTTTCCGCCCTGCCTGGTGTTTCACGAACCCTTCTGGGTTCGTGACGTCACAGACTAGTGACACGCTGGTGTCACCACCCTGGTGTGTCGCAGACTGCAGTAGATGGCGGCGCTTCCCTCCGAGTTCCTCGCACGCCTTCACAAACAGGACCAACTTGGTGAAACGAGAAGCTAGTTGAAACCATGGATTCCGCACCGTGTGGCTTGAGAGAGTTGAGGACGTGGCGCTTTCCCCATCGGCCCCGCGTCCGTTTTCAATCGCCTGTACCATCGTGAAACCAGATTTCAGTCAAAAGAGAGTTTCTCCACGATACTTGTTTCCACACGCTCGCGCGTATTGTGTCCCTTTCCCCACAGTTTTCCGCAGGTGTTTCCACACACGTCTAACGTAGTGAAACCTGATGATGTTCCTTGAAGGATGGCTTCACCACCCTGTTGTTCCGCAGAGTTCGGGCACAGGCCACTTTCCGTGTAGGCCCTGCGTAGGTTTCAGGCCACGTCTAGCTTTGGGAAACGAGATGTTAGGGGAAAGGTGCTCTCCACGAAGTGGTTCATGCAGTTGGCACAGAGGAACTCTCGTTGTGGGCCCTACCTTTGTCTTCCAACTATTCTCACTGAGTGCAAAGAGATGCAGTTACCTGAGAGATGTTTTCCCCACAGTGTTGTACCACAGAGTTGAGCGATCCGTGCCACTTCCTCACCCCCACCCCCACCCCCACCCCCACCCCCCATAGGCCCTGGGAGTTTTCGAACACTTTTAATTTCATCCAGCGAAAGCACAGGGCCGTTGAAAGAGGGCTTCACCGCCATGTGGTTTCAGAGATTCGAGGTATGGCCCTTCCCACACACGCCCCCGCATGGTTGAGGTTTTCAGACGCTCCTCACCTCGTGATACAAGGTGTTCCTGGAAAAGTGGCTTCCGCCAAGTGCAGTTTGACAAAGGGTACGGCACTGCGGGCACAGGCCCTGCATAGTTTTGCCAACACTTGCGACTTACCCCAGACGACGTGTCTGCGGAATGATGGGTTCCCCGCAGTGTCGCACCGCAGAATGGAGTCTATGGCGCTCCGCGTGTAAGCCCCGCATAGGCTTTCCAAATTGTCTCACTTGGTGAGACCAGACGCTCCTGGAAAGAATTTTCTCACGACCGTGTGGTTTCAGAGAGTTGAGTTTATGGCACTTGCCTCATCGCCTTCTCCTAGGTTTTCAAACACTTGTAACAGCGAAAGCAGAATGTGCGTTGAAAGACGGCTCCACCACAGTGCAAGCAGGTGTTGTTTCCCAGCCTTGAGGATTTGACACTGTCCACAGAGGCCCCGCCTAGCTTTTCCAACACTTCCAACTTCGTGATGCGAGACGGTAGTCGAAAAGGGGTTTGTTTCTGCAAAGTGCAGTGCGACAGAGCCTATGGCCCTATCGGCACAGGCCCTCCAGAGTTTTTCACAAAGTCTAACTTAGTGAGATGACAGGTTTGTTGGAGGATGGTTTCCCCACAGGGTTCTTTCCCAGGCTGGAGTCTGTGGCACTATGTGCCTAGGCCCCGCGTTCGTATTCACACCCTTCGAAGTTAGCGAACCGTGATGCTGGTTGCGAGAGGCTCCCTCCCGCGTATTCTCTCACTGGGTCGAGCACGTGTCACTTTCCAGATGGTTCCTGCCTGGGTGTGCATACCATGCGAGATGGTAGCGGAAAGGTGGTTTCTGCGGAGTGCAGTTGGACAGAGTCTATTATGTACTACGGCACGGTCAACACTGGACCCATAGCGATTTTTCAAAGCCTTCTAACGCAACGAAATGAGGCGAGTCTTGAAAGATGGTTCCCCGCTGTTGTTTCGCAGAGGTGAGGATTCGGCACTTTTACCGTGTAGGCCCTGCCCACGTTTTAAAAGAGTTCGCAGCGAAACCTTGATAGACTTAGTTGGGAAGACTGTGAGACCCCAGTGCTGTTTCCAGAGGCGAGGGTATGGCACTTGCCGCATAAGCCCGCCATCCGTTTTCGACACAGCAGCCTCAGTGAGACAAGATGCTAGTGGAAAGATGGCTTGCCCAGGGCGTTTCGTGCGGTGGAGTGCCTGGCACCTTGGGTGTAGGTCGGCACGGGTTTTCCAACGTGTGGCTTACCGCAACTCGGTGTTAGTTCCTCAGCTGATTCCTGCACACTTTCGTTTCTCGGGGTTGAGTGCATGGCCGTGGCGTCGTGGGCCCCGCATGGGTTTTCAAGCGCTACGTAACCTTACTGACACGAGGTGCCCGTTGAAAGATGGTTTCGCCATCTTGTTCTTTGCCAAGAGGTGAGCGTACGGCACGTTGCGGGGCGGGGGGCACAGTCCTCGCACGGCTGTTCCAACACCTCTCACCTGGGGGAACCCAGACGTTAGCCGGGAAGATGGTTTCTCCACAGCGATCTTTCAGAGTCGGGTGTGTGCCACTTTGCCCCCAGGGTTGCCGGCATTGGGTTTCAGACGCTTCAAAGTGAGTGAAACAAGACGTTACTCGAAAGACGGTGATCCCACCGTGTTGTTCCTCGGAGGGGAGTATAGGGCACCTTATGCTTCGGCCCCGCAAGGATGTTCCAGCCCTCCTAAATGAGTGGAGACTCAGGGTAGTTGAACGACGGTTTCACCACTCTGCCGTTTCACAGAGTTGAGTAGCTGGCCCGCTCCGCATACGCCCTGCAGAGTAGAGTCTTCAAACGTATTCGGCAGAGCGAAACCAGACGGGACTTGAACCAGACGGCCTCCCCACAAGTGCTGTGTCACAGAGTTCAGTATGGGGCATGTTTCCCGCTAGGCCTCGCCATAGGTTTTCAGGCACTTTTAACTTACACGAGGTGACTGTGGAAAGATGGCTTCCCGACCGCGTCCGTTGTGTTGGGTACATGGCGCTTTCCATGGAGACCCTGCATTTCCTTTCCAGCATTTCTGACTTCCGGAAACAATGTCTGAGTTGAAAGACGGTCCCTCTCCCCCTTCCTCCTCCACCCTCTCCCCCCGTCCCCCCTCCCATACACACACACACACACGCACACACACACACACAGTGTCGTCTCACAGAGTTGATTGACTCTACGGCACTTTCCTCAGGGGCCCCCGCATGGTTTTCAGACACGCGTCAGCCAAACCAGCTGTGAGTCGAAGGATGTGTAAGCAGCCGTGTTGCTTCCAAGAGTTGAGTACATGGCCCTTTCCGTGCAGCTGCCCCCCACAGGTGCTCAAACACTTGTAACTGTGAAAGGAGACGTTAGATGAAAGACCGTCGCACTCCAAGGGTTGTCTCGCAGAGCTGAGGACAAGGCCCTTTCCGCATAGGGCCTGCGTTCGTTTTCAGACACTTCTAACCTAATGAAGCAAGTCGATCGTTGAAAGGTAGTTCCCCGGTGTCTCACAGAGTTGAGTATACGGCCCTTGCCGTGGAGCACCCGCAGGCATCTCAAACGCTCGTAACTTAGTGAACCAAGGTGCGAGTGGAAGGAGGATGGTCACCCCGCAGCGTCGATTCGCAGAGTTGAGCGTATGTGACCCTTTCCACCCTTTCCGCCCTGCCTGGTGTTTCACGAACCCTTCTGGGTTCGTGACGTCACAGACTAGTGACACGCTGGTGTCACCACCCTGGTGTGTCGCAGACTGCAGTAGATGGCGGCGCTTCCCTCCGAGTTCCTCGCACGCCTTCACAAACAGGACCAACTTGGTGAAACGAGAAGCTAGTTGAAACCATGGATTCCGCACCGTGTGGCTTGAGAGAGTTGAGGACGTGGCGCTTTCCCCATCGGCCCCGCGTCCGTTTTCAATCGCCTGTACCATCGTGAAACCAGATTTCAGTCAAAAGAGAGTTTCTCCACGATACTTGTTTCCACACGCTCGCGCGTATTGTGTCCCTTTCCCCACAGTTTTCCGCAGGTGTTTCCACACACGTCTAACGTAGTGAAACCTGATGATGTTCCTTGAAGGATGGCTTCACCACCCTGTTGTTCCGCAGAGTTCGGGCACAGGCCACTTTCCGTGTAGGCCCTGCGTAGGTTTCAGGCCACGTCTAGCTTTGGGAAACGAGATGTTAGGGGAAAGGTGCTCTCCACGAAGTGGTTCATGCAGTTGGCACAGAGGAACTCTCGTTGTGGGCCCTACCTTTGTCTTCCAACTATTCTCACTGAGTGCAAAGAGATGCAGTTACCTGAGAGATGTTTTCCCCACAGTGTTGTACCACAGAGTTGAGCGATCCGTGCCACTTCCTCACCCCCACCCCCACCCCCACCCCCACCCCCCATAGGCCCTGGGAGTTTTCGAACACTTTTAATTTCATCCAGCGAAAGCACAGGGCCGTTGAAAGAGGGCTTCACCGCCATGTGGTTTCAGAGATTCGAGGTATGGCCCTTCCCACACACGCCCCCGCATGGTTGAGGTTTTCAGACGCTCCTCACCTCGTGATACAAGGTGTTCCTGGAAAAGTGGCTTCCGCCAAGTGCAGTTTGACAAAGGGTACGGCACTGCGGGCACAGGCCCTGCATAGTTTTGCCAACACTTGCGACTTACCCCAGACGACGTGTCTGCGGAATGATGGGTTCCCCGCAGTGTCGCACCGCAGAATGGAGTCTATGGCGCTCCGCGTGTAAGCCCCGCATAGGCTTTCCAAATTGTCTCACTTGGTGAGACCAGACGCTCCTGGAAAGAATTTTCTCACGACCGTGTGGTTTCAGAGAGTTGAGTTTATGGCACTTGCCTCATCGCCTTCTCCTAGGTTTTCAAACACTTGTAACAGCGAAAGCAGAATGTGCGTTGAAAGACGGCTCCACCACAGTGCAAGCAGGTGTTGTTTCCCAGCCTTGAGGATTTGACACTGTCCACAGAGGCCCCGCCTAGCTTTTCCAACACTTCCAACTTCGTGATGCGAGACGGTAGTCGAAAAGGGGTTTGTTTCTGCAAAGTGCAGTGCGACAGAGCCTATGGCCCTATCGGCACAGGCCCTCCAGAGTTTTTCACAAAGTCTAACTTAGTGAGATGACAGGTTTGTTGGAGGATGGTTTCCCCACAGGGTTCTTTCCCAGGCTGGAGTCTGTGGCACTATGTGCCTAGGCCCCGCGTTCGTATTCACACCCTTCGAAGTTAGCGAACCGTGATGCTGGTTGCGAGAGGCTCCCTCCCGCGTATTCTCTCACTGGGTCGAGCACGTGTCACTTTCCAGATGGTTCCTGCCTAGGTGTGCATACCATGCGAGATGGTAGCGGAAAGGTGGTTTCTGCGGAGTGCAGTTGGACAGAGTCTATTATGTACTACGGCACGGTCAACACTGGACCCATAGCGATTTTTCAAAGCCTTCTAACGCAACGAAATGAGGCGAGTCTTGAAAGATGGTTCCCCGCTGTTGTTTCGCAGAGGTGAGGATTCGGCACTTTTACCGTGTAGGCCCTGCCCACGTTTTAAAAGAGTTCGCAGCGAAACCTTGATAGACTTAGTTGGGAAGACTGTGAGACCCCAGTGCTGTTTCCAGAGGCGAGGGTATGGCACTTGCCGCATAAGCCCGCCATCCGTTTTCGACACAGCAGCCTCAGTGAGACAAGATGCTAGTGGAAAGATGGCTTGCCCAGGGCGTTTCGTGCGGTGGAGTGCCTGGCACCTTGGGTGTAGGTCGGCACGGGTTTTCCAACGTGTGGCTTACCGCAACTCGGTGTTAGTTCCTCAGCTGATTCCTGCACACTTTCGTTTCTCGGGGTTGAGTGCATGGCCGTGGCGTCGTGGGCCCCGCATGGGTTTTCAAGCGCTACGTAACCTTACTGACACGAGGTGCCCGTTGAAAGATGGTTTCGCCATCTTGTTCTTTGCCAAGAGGTGAGCGTACGGCACGTTGCGGGGCGGGGGGCACAGTCCTCGCACGGCTGTTCCAACACCTCTCACCTGGGGGAACCCAGACGTTAGCCGGGAAGATGGTTTCTCCACAGCGATCTTTCAGAGTCGGGTGTGTGCCACTTTGCCCCCAGGGTTGCCGGCATTGGGTTTCAGACGCTTCAAAGTGAGTGAAACAAGACGTTACTCGAAAGACGGTGATCCCACCGTGTTGTTCCTCGGAGGGGAGTATAGGGCACCTTATGCTTCGGCCCCGCAAGGATGTTCCAGCCCTCCTAAATGAGTGGAGACTCAGGGTAGTTGAACGACGGTTTCACCACTCTGCCGTTTCACAGAGTTGAGTAGCTGGCCCGCTCCGCATACGCCCTGCAGAGTAGAGTCTTCAAACGTATTCGGCAGAGCGAAACCAGACGGGACTTGAACCAGACGGCCTCCCCACAAGTGCTGTGTCACAGAGTTCAGTATGGGGCATGTTTCCCGCTAGGCCTCGCCATAGGTTTTCAGGCACTTTTAACTTACACGAGGTGACTGTGGAAAGATGGCTTCCCGACCGCGTCCGTTGTGTTGGGTACATGGCGCTTTCCATGGAGACCCTGCATTTCCTTTCCAGCATTTCTGACTTCCGGAAACAATGTCTGAGTTGAAAGACGGTCCCTCTCCCCCTTCCTCCTCCACCCTCTCCCCCCGTCCCCCCTCCCATACACACACACACACACGCACACACACACACACACAGTGTCGTCTCACAGAGTTGATTGACTCTACGGCACTTTCCTCAGGGGCCCCCGCATGGTTTTCAGACACGCGTCAGCCAAACCAGCTGTGAGTCGAAGGATGTGTAAGCAGCCGTGTTGCTTCCAAGAGTTGAGTACATGGCCCTTTCCGTGCAGCTGCCCCCCACAGGTGCTCAAACACTTGTAACTGTGAAAGGAGACGTTAGATGAAAGACCGTCGCACTCCAAGGGTTGTCTCGCAGAGCTGAGGACAAGGCCCTTTCCGCATAGGGCCTGCGTTCGTTTTCAGACACTTCTAACCTAATGAAGCAAGTCGATCGTTGAAAGGTAGTTCCCCGGTGTCTCACAGAGTTGAGTATACGGCCCTTGCCGTGGAGCACCCGCAGGCATCTCAAACGCTCGTAACTTAGTGAACCAAGGTGCGAGTGGAAGGAGGATGGTCACCCCGCAGCGTCGATTCGCAGAGTTGAGCGTATGTGACCCTTTCCACCCTTTCCGCCCTGCCTGGTGTTTCACGAACCCTTCTGGGTTCGTGACGTCACAGACTAGTGACACGCTGGTGTCACCACCCTGGTGTGTCGCAGACTGCAGTAGATGGCGGCGCTTCCCTCCGAGTTCCTCGCACGCCTTCACAAACAGGACCAACTTGGTGAAACGAGAAGCTAGTTGAAACCATGGATTCCGCACCGTGTGGCTTGAGAGAGTTGAGGACGTGGCGCTTTCCCCATCGGCCCCGCGTCCGTTTTCAATCGCCTGTACCATCGTGAAACCAGATTTCAGTCAAAAGAGAGTTTCTCCACGATACTTGTTTCCACACGCTCGCGCGTATTGTGTCCCTTTCCCCACAGTTTTCCGCAGGTGTTTCCACACACGTCTAACGTAGTGAAACCTGATGATGTTCCTTGAAGGATGGCTTCACCACCCTGTTGTTCCGCAGAGTTCGGGCACAGGCCACTTTCCGTGTAGGCCCTGCGTAGGTTTCAGGCCACGTCTAGCTTTGGGAAACGAGATGTTAGGGGAAAGGTGCTCTCCACGAAGTGGTTCATGCAGTTGGCACAGAGGAACTCTCGTTGTGGGCCCTACCTTTGTCTTCCAACTATTCTCACTGAGTGCAAAGAGATGCAGTTACCTGAGAGATGTTTTCCCCACAGTGTTGTACCACAGAGTTGAGCGATCCGTGCCACTTCCTCACCCCCACCCCCACCCCACCCCCACCCCCATAGGCCCTGGGAGTTTTCGAACACTTTTAATTTCATCCAGCGGAAAGCACAGGGCCGTTGAAAGAGGGCTTCACCGCCATGTGGTTTCAGAGATTCGAGGTATGGCCCTTCCCACACACGCCCCCGCATGGTTGAGGTTTTCAGACGCTCCTCACCTCGTGATACAAGGTGTTCCTGGAAAAGTGGCTTCCGCCAAGTGCAGTTTGACAAAGGGTACGGCACTGCGGGCACAGGCCCTGCATAGTTTTGCCAACACTTGCGACTTACCCCAGACGACGTGTCTGCGGAATGATGGGTTCCCCGCAGTGTCGCACCGCAGAATGGAGTCTATGGCGCTCCGCGTGTAAGCCCCGCATAGGCTTTCCAAATTGTCTCACTTGGTGAGACCAGACGCTCCTGGAAAGAATTTTCTCACGACCGTGTGGTTTCAGAGAGTTGAGTTTATGGCACTTGCCTCATCGCCTTCTCCTAGGTTTTCAAACACTTGTAACAGCGAAAGCAGAATGTGCCGTTGAAAGACGGCTCCACCCACACAGTGCAAGCAGGTGTTGTTTCCCAGCCTTGAGGATTTGACACTGTCCACAGAGGCCCCGCCTAGCTTTTCCAACACTTCCAACTTCGTGATGCGAGACGGTAGTCGAAAAGGGTTTGTTCTGCAAAGTGCAGTGCGACAGAGCCTATGGCCCTATCGGCACAGGCCCTCCAGAGTTTTTCACAAGTCTAACTTAGTGAGATGACAGGTTTGTTGGAGGATGGTTTCCCCACAGGGTTCTTTCCCAGGGCTGGAAGTCTGTGGCACTATGTGCCTAGGCCCCGCGTTCGTATTCACACCCTTCGAGTTAGCGAACCGTGATGCTGGTTGCGAGAGGCTCCCTCCGCGTATTCTCTCACTGGGTCGAGCACGTGTCACTTTCCAGATGGTTCCTGCCTAGGTGTGCATACCATGCGAGATGGTAGCGGAAAGGTGGTTTCTGCGGAGTGCAGTTGGACAGAGTCTATTATGTACTACGGCACGGTCAACACTGGACCCATAGCGATTTTTCAAAGCCTTCTAACGCAACGAAAATGAGGCGAGTCTTGAAAGATGGTTCCCCGCTGTTGTTTCGCAGAGGTGAGGATTCGGCCACTTTTACCGTGTAGGCCCTGCCCACGTTTTAAAAGAGTTCGCAGCGAAACCTTGATAGACTTAGTTGGGAAGACTGTGAGACCCCAGTGCTGTTTCCAGAGGCGAGGGTATGGCACTTGCCGCATAAGCCCGCCATCCGTTTTCCGACACAGCAGCCTCAGTGAGACAAGATGCTAGTGGAAAGATGGCTTGCCCAGGGCGTTTCGTGCGGTGGAGTGCCTGGCACCTTGGGTGTAGGTCGGCACGGGTTTCCAACGTGTGGCTTACCGCAACTCGGTGTTTAGTTCCTCAGCTGATTCCTGCACACTTTCGTTTCTCGGGGTTGAGTGCATGGCCGTGGCGTCGTGGGCCCCGCATGGGTTTTTCAAGCGCTACGTAACCTTACTGACACGAGGTGCCCGTTGAAAGATGGTTTCGCCATCTTGTTCTTTGCCAAGAGGTGAGCGTACGGCACGTTGCGGGGCGGGGGCACAGTCCTCGCACGGCTGTTCCAACACCTCTCACCTGGGGGAACCCAGACGTTAGCCGGGAAGATGGTTTCTCCACAGCGATCTTTCAGAGTCGGGTGTGTGCCACTTTGCCCCAGGGTTGCCGGCATTGGGTTTCAGACGCCTTCAAAGTGAGTGAAACAAGACGTTACTCGAAAGACGGTGATCCCACCGTGTTGTTCCTCGGAGGGAGTATAGGGCACCTTATGCTTCGGCCCCGCAAGGATGTTCCAGCCCTCCTAAATGAGTGGAGACTCAGGGTAGTTGAACGACGGTTTCACCACTCTGCCGTTTCACAGAGTTGAGTAGCTGGCCCGCTCCGCATACGCCCCTGCAGAGTAGAGTCTTCAAACGTATTCGGCAGAGCGAAACCAGACGGGACTTGAACCAGACGGCCTCCCCACAAGTGCTGTGTCACAGAGTTCAGTATGGGGCATGTTCCCGCTAGGCCTCGCCATAGGTTTCAGGCACTTTTAACTTACACGAGGTGACTGTGGAAAGATGGCTTCCCGACCGCGTCCCGTTGTGGTTGGGTACATGGCGCTTTCCATGGAGACCCTGCATTTCCTTTCCAGCATTTCTGACTTCCGGAAACAATGTCTGAGTTGAAAGACGGTCCCTCTCCCCCTTCCTCCTCCACCCTCTCCCCCCGTCCCCCCTCCCCATACACACACACACACACGCACACACACACACACACAGTGTCGTCTCACAGAGTTGATTGACTCTACGGCACTTTCCTCAGGGGCCCCCGCATGGTTTTCAGACACGCGTCAGCCAAACCAGCTGTGAGTCGAAGGATGTGTAAGCAGCCGTGTTGCTTCCAAGAGTTGAGTACATGGCCCTTTCCGTGCAGCTGCCCCCACAGGTGCTCAAACACTTGTAACTGTGAAAGGAGACGTTAGATGAAAGACCGTCGCACTCCAAGGGTTGTCTCGCAGAGCTGAGGACAAGGCCCTTTCCGCATAGGGCCTGCGTTCGTTTTCAGACACTTCTAACCTAATGAAGCAAGTCGATCGTTGAAAGGTAGTTCCCCGGTGTCTCACAGAGTTGAGTATACGGCCCTTGCCGTGGAGCACCCGCAGGCATCTCAAACGCTCGTAACTTAGTGAACCAAGGTGCGAGTGGAAGGAGGATGGTCACCCCGCAGCGTCGATTCGCAGAGTTGAGCGTATGTGACCCTTTCCACCCTTTCCGCCTGCCTGGTGTTTCACGAACCCTTCTGGGTTCGTGACGTCACAGACTAGTGACACGCTGGTGTCACCACCCTGGTGTGTCGCAGACTGCAGTAGATGGCGGCGCTTCCCTCCGAGTTCCTCGCACGCCTTCACAAACAGGACCAACTTGGTGAAACGAGAAAGCTAGTTGAAACCATGGATTCCGCACCGTGTGGGGCTTGAGAGAGTTGAGGACGTGGCGCTTTCCCCATCGGCCCCGCGTCCGTTTTCAATCGCCTGTACCATCGTGAAACCAGATTTCAGTCAAAAGAGAGTTTCTCCACGATACTTGTTTCCACACGCTCGCGCGTATTGTGTCCCTTTCCCCACAGTTTTCCGCAGGTGTTTCCACACACGTCTAACGTAGTGAAACCTGATGATGTTCCTTGAAGGATGGCTTCACCACCCTGTTGTTCCGCAGAGTTCGGGCACAGGCCACTTTCCGTGTAGGCTGCGTAGGTTTCAGGCCACGTCTAGCTTTGGGAAACGAGATGTTAGGGGAAAGGTGCTCTCCACGAAGTGGTTCATGCAGTTGGCACAGAGGAACTCTCGTTGTGGGCCCTACCTTTGTCTTCCAACTATTCTCACTGAGTGCAAAGAGATGCAGTTACCTGAGAGATGTTTTCCCCACAGTGTTGTACCACAGAGTTGAGCGATCCGTGCCACTTCCTCACCCCCACCCCCCACCCCCACCCCACCCCCCATAGGCCCTGGGAGTTTTCGAACACTTTTAATTTCATCCAGCGAAAGCACAGGGCCGTTGAAAGAGGGCTTCACCGCCATGTGGTTTCAGAGATTCGAGGTATGGCCCTTCCCACACACGCCCCGCATGGTTGAGGTTTTCAGACGCTCCTCACCTCGTGATACAAGGTGTTCCTGGAAAAGTGGCTTCCGCCAAGTGCAGTTTGACAAAGGGTACGGCACTGCGGGCACAGGCCCTGCATAGTTTTGCCAACACTTGCGACTTACCCCAGACGACGTGTCTGCGGAATGATGGGTTCCCGCAGTGTCGCACCGCAGAATGGAGTCTATGGCGCTCCGCGTGTAAGCCCCGCATAGGCTTTCCAAATTGTCTCACTTGGTGAGACCAGACGCTCCTGGAAAGAATTTTCTCACGACCGTGTGGTTTCAGAGAGTTGAGTTTATGGCACTTGCCTCATCGCCTTCTCCTAGGTTTTCAAACACTTGTAACAGCGAAAGCAGAATGTGCGTTGAAAGACGGCTCCACCACAGTGCAAGCAGGTGTTGTTTCCCAGCCTTGAGGATTTGACACTGTCCACAGAGGCCCCGCTAGCTTTCCAACACTTCCAACTTCGTGATGCGAGACGGTAGTCGAAAAGGGGTTTGTTCTGCAAAGTGCAGTGCGACAGAGCCTATGGCCCTATCGGCACAGGCCCTCCAGAGTTTTTCACAAAGTCTAACTTAGTGAGATGACAGGTTTGTTGGAGGATGGTTTCCCCACAGGGTTCTTTCCCAGGCTGGAGTCTGTGGCACTATGTGCCTAGGCCCCGCGTTCGTATTCACACCCTTCGAAGTTAGCGAACCGTGATGCTGGTTGCGAGAGGCTCCCTCCCGCGTATTCTCTCACTGGGTCGAGCACGTGTCACTTTCCAGATGGTTCCTGCCTAGGTGTGCATACCATGCGAGATGGTAGCGGAAAGGTGGTTCTGCGGAGTGCAGTTGGACAGAGTCTATTATGTACTACGGCACGGTCAACACTGGACCCATAGCGATTTTTCAAAGCCTTCTAACGCAACGAAATGAGGCGAGTCTTGAAAGATGGTTCCCCGCTGTTGTTTCGCAGAGGTGAGGATTCGGCACTTTTACCGTGTAGGCCCTGCCCACGTTTTAAAAGAGTTCGCAGCGAACCTTGATAGACTTAGTTGGGAAGACTGTGAGACCCCAGTCCTGTTCCAGAGGCGAGGGTATGGCACTTGCCGCATAAGCCCGCCATCCGTTTTCGACACAGCAGCCTCAGTGAGACAAGATGCTAGTGGAAAGATGGCTTGCCCAGGGCGTTCGTGCGGTGGAGTGCCTGGCACCTTGGGTGTAGGTCGGCACGGGTTTCCAACGTGTGGCTTACCGCAACTCGGTGTTAGTTCCTCAGCTGATTCCTGCACACTTTCGTTTCTCGGGTTGAGTGCATGGCCGTGGCGTCGTGGGCCCCGCATGGGTTTCAAGCGCTACGTAACCTTACTGACACGAGGTGCCCGTTGAAAGATGGTTTCGCCATCTTGTTCTTTGCCAAGAGGTGAGCGTACGGCACGTTGCGGGGCGGGGGGCACAGTCCCTCGCACGGCTGTTCCAACACCTCTCACCTGGGGGAACCCAGACGTTAGCCGGGAAGATGGTTTCTCCACAGCGATCTTTCAGAGTCGGGTGTGTGCCACTTTGCCCCAGGGTTGCCGGCATTGGGTTCAGACGCTTCAAAGTGAGTGAAACAAGACGTTACTCGAAAGACGGTGATCCCACCGTGTTGTTCCTCGGAGGGAGTATAGGGCACCTTATGCTTCGGCCCCGCAAGGGATGTTCCAGGCCCTCCTAAATGAGTGGAGACTCAGGGTAGTTGAACGACGGTTTCACCACTCTGCCGTTTCACAGAGTTGAGTAGCTGGCCCGCTCCGCATACGCCCTGCAGAGTAGAGTCTTCAAACGTATTCGGCAGAGCGAAACCAGACGGGACTTGAACCAGACGGCCTCCCCACAAGTGCTGTGTCACAGAGTTTCAGTATGGGCATGTTTCCCGCTAGGCCTCGCCATAGGTTTTCAGGCACTTTTTAACTTACACGAGGTGACTGTGGAAAGATGGCTTCCCGACCGCGTCCGTTGTGTTGGGTACATGGCGCTTTCCATGGAGACCCTGCATTTCCTTTCCAGCATTTCTGACTTCCGGAAACAATGTCTGAGTTGAAAGACGTCCCTCTCCCCCTTCCTCCTCCACCCTCTCCCCCCGTCCCCCCTCCCATACACACACACACACACGCACACACACACACACACAGTGTCGTCTCACAGAGTTGATTGACTCTACGGCACTTTCCTCAGGGGGCCCCGCATGGTTTCAGACACGCGTCAGCCAAACCAGCTGTGAGTCGAAGGATGTGTAAGCAGCCGTGTTGCTTCCAAGAGTTGAGTACATGGCCCTTTCCGTGCAGCTGCCCCCCACAGGTGGCTCAAACACTTGTAACTGTGAAAGGAGACGTTAGATGAAAGACCGTCGCACTCCAAGGGTTGTCTCGCAGAGCTGAGGACAAGGCCTTTCCGCATAGGGCCTGCGTTCGTTTTCAGACACTTCTAACCTAATGAAGCAAGTCGATCGTTGAAGGTAGTTCCCCGGTGTCTCACAGAGTTGAGTATACGGCCCTTGCCGTGGAGCACCCGCAGGCATCTCAAACGCTCGTAACTTAGTGAACCAAGGTGCGAGTGGAA
The DNA here is from genome assembly GCF_046562875.1 of Panthera onca. NCBI lineage: Eukaryota > Metazoa > Chordata > Mammalia > Carnivora > Felidae > Panthera > Panthera onca. The sequence goes on along the minus strand of NC_138351.1, from coordinate 32,260,070 downwards.
GGAGGATGGTCACCCCGCAGCGTCGATTCGCAGAGTTGAGCGTATGTGACCCCTTTCCACCCTTTCCGCCCTGCCTGGTGTTTCACGAACCCTTCTGGGTTTCGTGACGTCACAGACTAGTGACACGCTGGTGTCACCACCCTGGTGTGTCGCAGACTGCAGTAGATGGCGGCGCTTCCCTCCGAGTTCCTCGCACGCCTTCACAAACAGGACCAACTTGGTGAAACGAGAAGCTAGTTGAAACCATGGATTCCGCACCGTGTGGCTTGAGAGAGTTGAGGACGTGGCGCTTTCCCCATCGGCCCCGCGTCCGTTTTCAATCGCCTGTACCATCGTGAAACCAGATTTCAGTCAAAAGAGAGTTTCTCCACGATACTTGTTTCCACACGCTCGCGCGTATTGTGTCCCTTTCCCCCAGTTTTCCGCAGGTGTTTCCACACACGTCTAACGTAGTGAAACCTGATGATGTTCCTTGAAGGATGGCTTCACCACCCTGTTGTTTCCGCAGAGTTCGGGCACAGGCCACTTTCCGTGTAGGCCCTGCGTAGGTTCAGGCCACGTCTAGCTTTGGGAAACGAGATGTTAGGGGAAAGGTGCTCTCCACGAAGTGGTTCATGCAGTTGGCACAGAGGAACTCTCGTTGTGGGCCCTACCTTTGTCTTCCAACTATTCTCACTGAGTGCAAAGAGATGCAGTTACCTGAGAGATGTTTTCCCCACAGTGTTGTACCACAGAGTTGAGCGATCCGTGCCACTTCCTCACCCCCACCCCCACCCCCACCCCCACCCCCCATAGGCCCTGGGAGTTTTCGAACACTTTTAATTTCATCCAGCGAAAGCACAGGGCCGTTGAAAGAGGGCTTCACCGCCATGTGGTTTCAGAGATTCGAGGTATGGCCCTTCCCACCCACGCCCCCGCATGGTTGAGGTTTTCAGACGCTCCTCACCTCGTGATACAAGGTGTTCCTGGAAAAGTGGCTTCCGCCAAGTGCAGTTTGACAAAGGGTACGGCACTGCGGGCACAGGCCCTGCATAGTTTTGCCAACACTTGCGACTTACCCCAGACGACGTGTCTGCGGAATGATGGGTTCCCCGCAGTGTCGCACCGCAGAATGGAGTCTATGGCGCTCCGCGTGTAAGCCCCGCATAGGCTTTCCAAATTGTCTCACTTGGTGAGACCAGACGCTCCTTGGAAAGAATTTCTCACGACCGTGTGGTTTCAGAGAGTTGAGTTTATGGCACTTGCCTCATCGCCTTCTCCTAGGTTTTCAAACACTTGTAACAGCGAAAGCAGAATGTGCGTTGAAAGACGGCTCCACCACAGTGCAAGCAGGTGTTGTTTCCCAGCCTTGAGGATTGACACTGTCCACAGAGGCCCCGCCTAGCTTTTCCAACACTTCCAACTTCGTGATGCGAGACGGTAGTCGAAAAGGGGTTTGTTTCTGCAAAGTGCAGTGCGACAGAGCCTATGGCCCTATCGGCACAGGCCCTCCAGAGTTTTTCACAAAGTCTAACTTAGTGAGATGACAGGTTTGTTGGAGGATGGTTCCCCACAGGGTTCTTTCCCAGGCTGGAGTCTGTGGCACTATGTGCCTAGGCCCCGCGTTCGTATTCACACCCTTCGAAGTTAGCGAACCGTGATGCTGGTTGCGAGAGGCTCCCTCCCGCGTATTCTCTCACTGGGTCGAGCACGTGTCACTTTCCAGATGGTTCCTGCCTAGGTGTGCATACCATGCGAGATGGTAGCGGAAAGGTGGTTTCTGCGGAGTGCAGTTGGACAGAGTCTATTATGTACTACGGCACGGTCAACACTGGACCCATAGCGATTTTTCAAAGCCTTCTAACGCAACGAAATGAGGCGAGTCTTGAAAGATGGTTCCCCGCTGTTGTTTCGCAGAGGTGAGGATTCGGCACTTTTACCGTGTAGGCCCTGCCCACGTTTTTAAAAGAGTTCGCAGCGAAACCTTGATAGACTTAGTTGGGAAGACTGTGAGACCCAGTGCTGTTTCCAGAGGCGAGGGTATGGCACTTGCCGCATAAGCCCGCCATCCGTTTTCCGACACAGCAGCCTCAGTGAGACAAGATGCTAGTGGAAAGATGGCTTGCCCAGGGCGTTTCGTGCGGTGGAGTGCCTGGCACCTGGGTGTAGGTCGGCACGGGTTTCCAACGTGTGGCTTACCGCAACTCGGTGTTAGTTCCTCAGCTGATTCCTGCACACTTTCGTTTCTCGGGGTTGAGTGCATGGCCGTGGCGTCGTGGGCCCCGCATGGGTTTTCAAGCGCTACGTAACCTTACTGACACGAGGTGCCCGTTGAAAGATGGTTTCGCCATCTTGTTCTTTGCCAAGAGGTTGAGCGTACGGCACGTTGCGGGGCGGGGGGCACAGTCCTCGCACGGCTGTTCCAACACCTCTCACCTGGGGGAACCCAGACGTTAGCCGGGAAGATGGTTTCTCCACAGCGATCTTTCAGAGTCGGGTGTGTGCCACTTTGCCCCCAGGGTTGCCGGCATTGGGTTCAGACGCTTCAAAGTGAGTGAAACAAGACGTTACTCGAAAGACGGTGATCCCACCGTGTTGTTCCTCGGAAGGGGGAGTATAGGGCACCTTATGCTTCGGCCCCGCAAGGATGTTCCAGCCCTCCTAAATGAGTGGAGACTCAGGTAGTTGAACGACGGTTTCACCACTCTGCCGTTTCACAGAGTTGAGTAGCTGGCCCGCTCCGCATACGCCCTGCAGAGTAGAGTCTTCAACGTATTCGGCAGAGCGAAACCAGACGGGACTTGAACCAGACGGCCTCCCCACAAGTGCTGTGTCACAGAGTTCAGTATGGGGCATGTTCCCGCTAGGCCTCGCCATAGGTTTCAGGCACTTTAACTTACACGAGGTGACTGTGGAAAGATGGCTTCCCGACCGCGTCCGTTGTGTTGGGTACATGGCGCTTTCCATGGAGACCCTGCATTTCCTTTCCAGCATTTCTGACTTCCGGAACAATGTCTGAGTTGAAAGACGGTCCCTCTCCCCTTCCTCCTCCACCCTCTCCCCCCGTCCCCCCTCCCATACACACACACACACACGCACACACACACACACACAGTGTCGTCTCACAGAGTTGATTGACTCTACGGCACTTTCCTCAGGGGCCCCCGCATGGTTTTCAGACACGCGTCAGCCAAACCAGCTGTGAGTCGAAGGATGTGTAAGCAGCCGTGTTGCTTCCAAGAGTTGAGTACATGGCCTTTCCGTGCAGCTGCCCCCCACAGGTGCTCAAACACTTGTAACTGTGAAAGGAGACGTTAGATGAAAGACCGTCGCACTCCAAGGGTTGTCTCGCAGAGCTGAGGACAAGGCCCTTTCCGCATAGGGCCTGCGTTCGTTTTCAGACACTTCTAACCTAATGAAGCAAGTCGATCGTTGAAAGGTAGTTCCCCGGTGTCTCACAGAGTTGAGTATACGGCCCTTGCCGTGGAGCACCCGCAGGCATCTCAAACGCTCGTAACTTAGTGAACCAAGGTGCGAGTGGAAGGAGGATGGTCACCCCGCAGCGTCGATTCGCAGAGTTGAGCGTATGTGACCCTTTCCACCCTTTCCGCCCTGCCTGGTGTTTCACGAACCCTTCTGGGTTCGTGACGTCACAGACTAGTGACACGCTGGTGTCACCACCCTGGTGTGTCGCAGACTGCAGTAGATGGCGGCGCTTCCCTCCGAGTTCCTCGCACGCCTTCACAAACAGGACCAACTTGGTGAAACGAGAAGCTAGTTGAAACCATGGATTCCGCACCGTGTGGCTTGAGAGAGTTGAGGACGTGGCGCTTTCCCCATCGGCCCCGCGTCCGTTTCCAATCGCCTGTACCATCGTGAAACCAGATTTCAGTCAAAAGAGAGTTTCTCCACGATACTTGTTTCCACACGCTCGCGCGTATTGTGTCCCTTTCCCCACAGTTTTCCGCAGGTGTTTCCACACACGTCTAACGTAGTGAAACCTGATGATGTTCCTTGAAGGATGGCTTCACACCCTGTTGTTCCGCAGAGTTCGGGCACAGGCCACTTTCCGTGTAGGCCCTGCGTAGGTTTCAGGCCACGTCTAGCTTTGGGAAACGAGATGTTAGGGGAAAGGTGCTCTCCACGAAGTGGTTCATGCAGTTGGCACAGAGGAACTCTCGTTGTGGGCCCTACCTTTGTCTTCCAACTATTCTCACTGAGTGCAAAGAGATGCAGTTACCTGAGAGATGTTTTCCCCACAGTGTTGTACCACAGAGTTGAGCGATCCGTGCCACTTCCTCACCCCCACCCCCCACCCCCACCCCCACCCCCCATAGGCCCTGGGAGTTTTCGAACACTTTTAATTTCATCCAGCGAAAGCACAGGGCCGTTGAAAGAGGGCTTCACCGCCATGTGGTTTCAGAGATTCGAGGTATGGCCCTTCCCACACACGCCCCCGCATGGTTGAGGTTTTCAGACGCTCCTCACCTCGTGATACAAGGTGTTCCTGGAAAAGTGGCTTCCGCCAAGTGCAGTTTGACAAAGGGTACGGCACTGCGGGCACAGGCCCTGCATAGTTTTGCCAACACTTGCGACTTACCCCAGACGACGTGTCTGCGGAATGATGGGTTCCCCGCAGTGTCGCACCGCAGAATGGAGTCTATGGCGCTCCGCGTGTAAGCCCCGCATAAGGCTTTCCAAATTGTCTCACTTGGTGAGACCAGACGCTCCTGGAAAGAATTTTCTCACGACCGTGTGGTTTCAGAGAGTTGAGTTTATGGCACTTGCCTCATCGCCTTCTCCTAGGTTTTCAAACACTTGTAACAGCGAAAGCAGAATGTGCGTTGAAAGACGGCTCCACCACAGTGCAAGCAGGTGTTGTTTCCCAGCCTTGAGGATTTGACACTGTCCACAGAGGCCCCGCCTAGCTTTTCCAACACTTCCAACTTCGTGATGCGAGACGGTAGTCGAAAAGGGGTTTGTTCTGCAAAGTGCAGTGCGACAGAGCCTATGGCCCTATCGGCACAGGCCCTCCAGAGTTTTTCACAAAGTCTAACTTAGTGAGATGACAGGTTTGTTGGAGGGATGGTTTCCCCACAGGGTTCTTTCCCAGGCTGGAGTCTGTGGCACTATGTGCCTAGGCCCCGCGTTCGTATTCACACCCTTCGAAGTTAGCGAACCGTGATGCTGGTTGCGAGAGGCTTCCCTCCCGCGTATTCTCTCACTGGGTCGAGCACGTGTCACTTTCCAGATGGTTCCTGCCTAGGTGTGCATACCATGCGAGATGGTAGCGGAAAGGTGGTTCTGCGGAGTGCAGTTGGACAGAGTCTATTATGTACTACGGCACGGTCAACACTGGACCCATAGCGATTTTTCAAAGCCTTCTAACGCAACGAAATGAGGCGAGTCTTGAAAGATGGTTCCCCGCTGTTGTTTCGCAGAGGTGAGGATTCGGCACTTTTACCGTGTAGGCCCTGCCCACGTTTTAAAAGAGTTCGCAGCGAAACCTTGATAGACTTAGTTGGGAAGACTGTGAGACCCCAGTGCTGGTTTCGTCAGAGGCGAGGGTATGGCACTTGCCGCATAAGCCCGCCATCCGTTTTCGACACAGCAGCCTCAGTGAGACAAGATGCTAGTGGAAAGATGGCTTGCCCAGGGCGTTTCGTGCGGTGGAGTGCCTGGCACCTTGGGTGTAGGTCGGCACGGGTTTTCCAACGTGTGGCTTACCGCAACTCGGTGTTAGTTCCTCAGCTGATTCCTGCACACTTTCGTTTCTCGGGGTTGAGTGCATGGCCGTGGCGTCGTGGGCCCCGCATGGGTTTTCAAGCGCTACGTAACCTTACTGACACGAGGTGCCGTTGAAAGATGGTTTCGCCATCTTGTTCTTTGCCAAGAGGTGAGCGTACGGCACGTTGCGGGGCGGGGGGCACAGTCCCTCGCACGGCTGTTCCAACACCTCTCACCTGGGGGAACCCAGACGTTAGCCGGGAAGATGGTTTCTCCACAGCGATCTTTCAGAGTCGGGTGTGTGCCACTTTGCCCCCAGGGTTGCCGGCATTGGGTTTCAGACGCTTCAAAGTGAGTGAAACAAGACGTTACTCGAAAGACGGTGATCCCACCGTGTTGTTCCTCGGAGGGAGTATAGGGCACCTTATGCTTCGGCCCCGCAAGGATGTTCCAGCCCTCCTAAATGAGTGGAGACTCAGGGTAGTTGAACGACGGTTTCACCACTCTGCCGTTTCACAGAGTTGAGTAGCTGGCCCGCTCCGCATACGCCCTGCAGAGTAGAGTCTTCAAACGTATTCGGCAGAGCGAAACCAGACGGGACTTGAACCAGACGGCCTCCCCACAAGTGCTGTGTCACAGAGTTCAGTATGGGGCATGTTTCCCGCTAGGCCTCGCCATAGGTTTTCAGGCACTTTTAACTTACACGAGGTGACTGTGGAAGATGGCTTCCCGACCGCGTCCGTTGTGTTGGGTACATGGCGCTTTCCATGGAGACCCTGCATTTCCTTTCCAGCATTTCTGACTTCCGGAAACAATGTCTGAGTTGAAAGACGGTCCCTCTCCCCCTTCCTCCTCCACCCTCTCCCCCGTCCCCCTCCCATACACACACACACACACGCACACACACACACACACAGTGTCGTCTCACAGAGTTGATTGACTCTACGGCACTTTCCTCAGGGGCCCCCGCATGGTTTTTCAGACACGCGTCAGCCAAACCAGCTGTGAGTCGAAGGATGTGTAAGCAGCCGTGTTGCTTCCAAGAGTTGAGTACATGGCCCTTTCCGTGCAGCTGCCCCCCACAGGTGCTCAAACACTTGTAACTGTGAAAGGAGACGTTAGATGAAAGACCGTCGCACTCCAAGGGTTGTCTCGCAGAGCTGAGGACAAGGCCCTTTCCGCATAGGGCCTGCGTTCGTTTTCAGACACTTCTAACCTAATGAAGCAAGTCGATCGTTGAAAGGTAGTTCCCCGGTGTCTCACAGAGTTGAGTATACGGCCCTTGCCGTGGAGCACCCGCAGGCATCTCAAACGCTCGTAACTTAGTGAACCAAGGTGCGAGTGGAAGGAGGATGGTCACCCCGCAGCGTCGATTCGCAGAGTTGAGCGTATGTGACCCTTTCCACCCTTTCCGCCCTGCCTGGTGTTTCACGAACCCTTCTGGGTTCGTGACGTCACAGACTAGTGACACGCTGGTGTCACCACCCTGGTGTGTCGCAGACTGCAGTAGATGGCGGCGCTTCCCTCCGAGTTCCTCGCACGCCTTCCACAAACAGGACCAACTTGGTGAAACGAGAAGCTAGTTGAAACCATGGGATTCCGGCACCGTGTGGCTTGAGAGAGTTGAGGACGTGGCGCTTTCCCCATCGGCCCCGCGTCCGTTTTCAATCGCCTGTACCATCGTGAAACCAGATTTCAGTCAAAAGAGAGTTTCTCCACGATACTTGTTTCCACACGCTCGCGCGTATTGTGTCCCTTTCCCCACAGTTTCCGCAGGTGTTTCCACACACGTCTAACGTAGTGAAACCTGATGATGTTCTTGAAGGATGGCTTCACCACCCTGTTGTTCCGCAGAGTTCGGGCACAGGCCACTTTCCGTGTAGGCCCTGCGTAGGTTTCAGGCCACGTCTAGCTTTGGGAAACGAGATGTTAGGGGAAAGGTGCTCTCCACGAAGTGGTTCATGCAGTTGGCACAGAGGAACTCTCGTTGTGGGCCCTACCTTGTCTTCCAACTATTCTCACTGAGTGCAAAGAGATGCAGTTACCTGAGAGATGTTTCCCCACAGTGTTGTACCACAGAGTTGAGCGATCCGTGCCACTTCCTCACCCCCACCCCCACCCCCACCCCCACCCCCCATAGGCCCTGGGAGTTTTCGAACACTTTTAATTTCATCCAGCGAAAGCACAGGGCCGTTGAAAGAGGGCTTCACCGCCATGTGGTTTCAGAGATTCGAGGTATGGCCCTTCCCACACACGCCCCCGCATGGGTTGAGGTTTTCAGACGCTCCTCACCTCGTGATACAAGGTGTTCCTGGAAAGTGGCTTCCGCCAAGTGCAGTTTGACAAAGGGTACGGCACTGCGGGCACAGGCCCTGCATAGTTTTGCCAACACTTGCGACTTACCCCAGACGACGTGTCTGCGGAATGATGGGTTCCCCGCAGTGTCGCACCGCAGAATGGAGTCTATGGCGCTCCGCGTGTAAGCCCCGCATAGGCTTTCCAAATTGTCTCACTTGGTGAGACCAGACGCTCCTGGAAAGAATTTCTCACGACCGTGTGGTTTCAGAGAGTTGAGTTTATGGCACTTGCCTCATCGCCTTCTCCTAGGTTTTCAAACACTTGTAACAGCGAAAGCAGAATGTGCGTTGAAAGACGGCTCCACCACAGTGCAAGCAGGTGTTGTTTCCCAGCCTTGAGGATTTGACACTGTCCACAGAGGCCCCGCCTAGCTTTTCCAACACTTCCAACTTCGTGATGCGAGACGGTAGTCGAAAAGGGGTTTGTTTCTGCAAAGTGCAGTGCGACAGAGCCTATGGCCCTATCGGCACAGGCCCTCCAGAGTTTTTCACAAAGTCTAACTTAGTGAGATGACAGGTTTGTTGGAGGATGGTTTCCCCACAGGGTTCTTTCCCAGGCTGGAGTCTGTGGCACTATGTGCCTAGGCCCCGCGTTCGTATTCACACCCTTCGAAGTTAGCGAACCGTGATGCTGGTTGCGAGAGGCTCCCTCCCGCGTATTCTCTCACTGGGTCGAGCACGTGTCACTTTCCAGATGGTTCCTGCCTAGGTGTGCATACCATGCGAGATGGTAGCGAAAGGTGGTTTCTGCGGAGTGCAGTTGGACAGAGTCTATTATGTACTACGGCACGGTCAACACTGGACCCATAGCGATTTTTCAAAGCCTTCTAACGCAACGAAATGAGGCGAGTCTTGAAAGATGGTTCCCCGCTGTTGTTTCGCAGAGGTGAGGATTCGGCACTTTTACCGTGTAGGCCCTGCCCACGTTTTAAAAGAGTTCGCAGCGAAACCTTGATAGACTTAGTTGGGAAGACTGTGAGACCCCAGTGCTGTTTCCAGAGGCGAGGGTATGGCACTTGCCGCATAAGCCCGCCATCCGTTTTCGACACAGCAGCCTCAGTGAGACAAGATGCTAGTGGAAAGATGGCTTGCCCAGGGCGTTTCGTGCGGTGGAGTGCCTGGCACCTTGGGTGTAGGTCGGCACGGGTTTTCCAACGTGTGGCTTACCGCAACTCGGTGTTAGTTCCTCAGCTGATTCCTGCACACTTTCGTTTCTCGGGGTTGAGTGCATGGCCGTGGCGTCGTGGGCCCCGCATGGGTTTTCAAGCGCTACGTAACCTTACTGACACGAGGTGCCCGTTGAAAGATGGTTTCGCCATCTTGTTCTTTGCCAAGAGGTGAGCGTACGGCACGTTGCGGGGCGGGGGGCACAGTCCTCGCACGGCTGTTCCAACACCTCTCACCTGGGGGAACCCAGACGTTAGCCGGGAAGATGGTTTCTCCACAGCGATCTTTCAGAGTCGGGTGTGTGCCACTTTGCCCCCAGGGTTGCCGGCATTGGGTTTCAGACGCTTCAAAGTGAGTGAAACAAGACGTTACTCGAAAGACGGTGATCCCACCGTGTTGTTCCTCGGAGGGGAGTATAGGGCACCTTATGCTTCGGCCCCGCAAGGATGTTCCAGCCCTCCTAAATGAGTGGAGACTCAGGGTAGTTGAACGACGGTTTCACCACTCTGCCGTTTCACAGAGTTGAGTAGCTGGCCCGCTCCGCATACGCCCTGCAGAGTAGAGTCTTTCAAACGTATTCGGCAGAGCGAAACCAGACGGGACTTGAACCAGACGGCCTCCCCACAAGTGCTGTGTCACAGAGTTCAGTATGGGGCATGTTTCCCGCTAGGCCTCGCCATAGGTTTTCAGGCACTTTTAACTTACACGAGGTGACTGTGGAAAGATGGCTTCCCGACCGCGTCCGTTGTGTTGGGTACATGGCGCTTTCCATGGAGACCCTGCATTTCCTTTCCAGCATTTCTGACTTCCGGAAACAATGTCTGAGTTGAAAGACGGTCCCCTCTCCCCTTCCTCCTCCACCCTCTCCCCCCGTCCCCCCTCCCATACACACACACACACACGCACACACACACACACACAGTGTCGTCTCACAGAGTTGATTGACTCTACGGCACTTTCCTCAGGGGCCCCCGCATGGTTTTCAGACACGCGTCAGCCAAACCAGCTGTGAGTCGAAGGATGTGTAAGCAGCCGTGTTGCTTCCAAGAGTTGAGTACATGGGCCCTTTCCGTGCAGCTGCCCCCCACAGGTGCTCAAACACTTGTAACTGTGAAAGGAGACGTTAGATGAAAGACCGTCGCACTCCAAGGGTTGTCTCGCAGAGCTGAGGACAAGGCCCTTTCCGCATAGGGCCTGCGTTCGTTTTCAGACACTTCTAACCTAATGAAGCAAGTCGATCGTTGAAAGGTAGTCCCCGGTGTCTCACAGAGTTGAGTATACGGCCCTTGCCGTGGAGCACCCGCAGGCATCTCAAACGCTCGTAACTTAGTGAACCAAGGTGCGAGTGGAAGGAGGATGGTCACCCCGCAGCGTCGATTCGCAGAGTTGAGCGTATGTGACCCTTTCCACCCTTTCCGCCCTGCCTGGTGTTTCACGAACCCTTCTGGGTCGTGACGTCACAGACTAGTGGACACGCTGGTGTCACCACCCTTGGTGTGTCGCAGACTGCAGTAGATGGCGGCGCTTCCCTCCGAGTTCCTCGCACGCCTTCACAAACAGGACCAACTTGTGAAACGAGAAGCTAGTTGAAACCATGGATTCCGCACCGTGTGGCTTGAGAGAGTTGAGGACGTGCGCTTTCCCCATCGGCCCCGCGTCCGTTTTCAATCGCCTGTACCATCGTGAAACCAGATTTCAGTCAAAAGAGAGTTTCTCCACGATACTTGTTTCCACACGCTCGCGCGTATTGTGTCCCTTTCCCCACAGTTTTCCGCAGGTGTTTCCACACACGTCTAACGTAGTGAAACCTGATGATGTTCCTTGAAGGGATGGCTTCACCACCCTGTTGTTCCGCAGAGTTCGGGCACAGGCCACCTTTCCGTGTAGGCCCTGCGTAGGTTTCAGGCCACGTCTAGCTTTGGGAAACGAGATGTTAGGGGAAAGGTGCTCTCCACGAAGTGGTTCATGCAGTTGGCACAGAGGAACTCTCGTTGTGGGCCCTACCTTTGTCTTCCAAACTATTCTCACTGAGTGCAAAGGAGATGCAGTTACCTGAGAGATGTTTTCCCCACAGTGTTGTACCACAGAGTTGAGCGATCCGTGCCACTTCCTCA
>NC_138351.1:32210350-32248526 GCF_046562875.1 Panthera onca | reverse complement strand
TTCAAGTCCCACGTTAGGCTGTGCGGCCCCCTTTCAGATCCTCTGTCCCCCCTCTGTGCCCTTCCCCCGCAAAAGTAAAAAAATACACATTAAAAAGAAGAGGGAGGGAGGGAGGGAGAGAGAGAGAGAGAGAAAGAAAGAAAGAAAGAAAGAAAAGAAAGAAAAGAAAGAAATGAATGAATGAATGAATGAATGAATTATGGGGTGCCTGGCCGGCTCATTCGGTGGAGCATGTGACTCTTGATCTCCTGGATGTGAGTTTGAGCCCCACGTTGGGTGTTGGGTGTAGAGATTACTTAAAAAAAAAGAAAGAGGGGAAGGCAGGGAGGAAGGAAGGAGTCAGTTATGGAATTGATAATAATCCTTTAATGACAGTTTCTTTCTGGAGGGATATTGGAAGAACCATTCCTGGATTAGAATGAATTATAATTGGAATGCTAATTTTTGAAGATCATTTTAGTACTTCAGAATAATTTAATGTTAGTAAATAAATGTCCTTCGCCCAGGGTTTTTTATAGTGTTTGTTTCCTCCAGATTCAGCCCTTTCTTGTAGTTAAGATAAAGCTTGGCCCAAGCCTTCTAATAAGGTTAGAACTAGAGAATCTTAGAATTGCCAGCGAACTTAAAGATCATCTAATTCAAGCAAGAATAATACGTACAATTTCTCTAAGCGGTCAGCTCTGCAAGACCCTAGTACCTAATATGGAAACCAGTATCATTTTTGACTGCTTAAAAAAGATAAATCTATCTTTAATAAAAACTTCTTTAAAAATTCAATATTTGCTGGCTTCAATCAGAAGGACTGAAAGTAAAAATATATTCAAAATTCCCCAAATTATAAGTATTAAAGAAATTTAAATAAACTTGTTAGTGTTTTGTTTTGTTTTGTTAATATATTTATAGTATTTACACTTTGAAAGTCATTAAAAAGCTTGAGACTCTACTAAGACGTTCGGGACACTCCATAACGCACAGAAAGCTGCTTGTGTGTCACTTTGACAAATTGGTCAGAGTTTTGTCATGTGAAATAAGAAAGATAAATTTGACGGATGCCTGGGTGGCTCTGTCGTTTGAGGATCCGACTCTTGGTTTTGGTCAGGTCATGGTCTGTCTCACAGTTTGTCAGCTGGAGGAGCCCTGCGTCCAACTCTGCGTGGAGTCTGCTTGGGGTTCTCTCTCTCTCCCTGCCCCTCCCCGCTCGTGCGCTCGCTCGCTCGCGCTCTCTGTCTCTCTCAAACTCTCAAAATAAATGGGTTGGCTTTAAAAAAAGAAAGAAAAATGAATTTAATTTCTCCCACAGAAACATTTGGATATATTACCCTCAAATATTTGAATATATTCTCTCCTACAAGCTAGACATCTTTGAGCTAAATATATTTTATCCCATACATTTCAATAAGCTTTTTATATTATTACACTAGGTCATTGCTGTTTTCAAATATTGCATGCAGGGGCCCCTTGGTGGCTCAGTTGGGTAGGCCTCTGTCTTTGGCTCAGGTCACGATCTCACGATCTCACAGTTCGTGAGTTCGAGCCCGACGTCGGGCTCTGTGCTGACAGCTCAGAGCCTGGAATTGCTTCGGATTCTGTGTCTCCCTCTTTTCTCTCTCTGCCCCTCCCCTGCTCATGCTCTGTCTCTCTCCGTCTCTATGTCTCTCTCTCTCTCTCTCTTTCTCAAAAAAAAAAAAGTAAATAAACATTAAAATTTTTTTTTTCAATATTGCACCCAGAAATGGAAACACCTTTCCATACGTGGACTTATTATTGTATACGTTTCTTCTTACGGCAGTTTTAGAGGCATAAGGGTTTTTTGTGTTTTTTCTTTTTTTTTCTTTTTCTTTTTGCTTTTCGTATAAGGGTTTGTTTTTTTGTTTTTTGGTTCTTTTGTGTTTTGTTTTTTTTTTTAGCACCATCTTACACCAGCTTGATTTGGCTTATAATCACACATCTTCTCCTCCTTCTCCTCCTCCTTCTTGGTCTGTTTTCGAGCCTCCAACCTATAGTTGTGTGTTTAATTCTTTGTAGTAATAGTTTTCATTTTTGTGGTAAAAAACACATAAATGTACCGTCTTACCCACTTTTAAAGTGTACGGTTCAGCCTTGTTAAGTATATTCACATCGTCGTGCAACAGGTCTCTAGAACTGTTTCGTGTACGGAGCATTTAATTTTTAAAATGAAGTTGCAGGCCACAGTTATGTCTGTCAAATTGTAGCTTGCTAGTTTCAGCCCAGCGTGAGATCTTTTGGAAACTTCGATTTGATCATATAGTAGTTGACTAGGAGAGTGGTTATTACTCCCAAGTGATGGACATTTGTAGTTTGTATGAACTTCCCTTTTATGTCGTCATCTAAGTTTTACTTTAAAAGATTGATCGGGACCAAAGGAGTCAACATTGGTTCATCTAATTGGATAAGTGCACGGTACCCAAAAAGGCTGAATTTTTAGTTCCCTCCCTTTCTTTCTATACTAATTGATATTAAGTTATTAATGAGTATTCTTTGGTGATGGTTATTTGGGTAGCTAGGAATTCACCTATTTATACTATCATCAAGCGTTTCCCTTTTATCTGTGATGGATACAAGAAGCATCCAATTCCTCATTACAATGAAGCTATATATTACGGATTTCCTGGTCTAATCACCCTCTCAAAAGAAAATACTTCGATAAGGTTGGCACGATTTATTGTTACTGCACCCGTGTTGGTTTCTAATGTTCACCATGTTTGTTCTTTGTAAGGAGGTTATAAAATCTATTCAGGATTTTGTTAATAGGTTTAAGGAAGGATTAGCAAATTACAGTCTGCCTGTTTTTGTGTAGCCTGTGAGCCAAGAATGGCGTTGGTTTTTTGAGAGGGAGAGAGAGATAGAGCACGAGCAGGGAAGGGGCAGAGAGAGACAGGGAGAGAGAGAGGGAGAGAGGGAGAGAGGGAGAGAGGGAGAGAGAGAGAGAGAGAGAGAGAGAGAGAAAACGAACACCAAGCAGGCTTCTCACTGTCAGCGTGAAGCCCGATGTAGGGCTTGAACTCCCTAACCGCCAGACCATGACCTGAGCCGAAACCCAAGAGTCAGACACCTACCCGAAAGAGCCACCCAGGTGTCCCGGAGAGAGAGTATGTTAAGCAGGCTCCACGCCCAGTGCAGAATCCCAGGCGGGGCTGATCTCACGACCAACCGTGAGATCATGACCTGAGCCGAAATCGAGAGTCGGACGACGCTTGACCGACTGAGCCACCCAGGTGCCCCTCAGTGGTTCTTTAAAAAAAGGCGAAAGAATATTTCATGACACGTGATAATTACGTGAAATTTAGATTTCATCTGTAAGTGAAGTTTTACTGGAATACAGCCAAGCTCGTTCCTTTGTGCCCTGTCTGTGGTTGCTTTCATACTACAGCAAAACAGAGACCACATGTCTCTCAAAGTCTAAAATGTTTACTATGTGTTTACTAAGCCCTTTACAGAGAGTTTGCTGACCCTTACTATATACATGGTTGTCAGCCTCTGGTTTCCAGATTTCTGTGCTTTTCAGGTCCTTTCTGAAATGTGTTCTCTGATGGGTCTTCTACTCCAGTGGCTCTCTCGACTAGAGGCAGTTTTGCCTCCCGGGAGACATTTAGCAATTTCTGGAGACGTGTCTGGTAGTCACAACGGAGGATGGGTGGGTTTACGACCGGTATGTAGGGCGCAGAGGGCAGGAATGCTGCTAAACTTTTGACAGGGCACAGGAGAGCCCCCATTGGAAAGGATTCCACAGCCCCAAATACGTCAAGTGTGCCGAGACTGAGGGACACTGAGACTGGATGGCTCAGTCGGTGGAGCGTGCAACTCGTGTTCTCAGGGTTGTAGGTCCGAGCCCCACGTCGGGTGTAGAGATGACTTTAAAAATAAAATCGTTCAGGGGCGCCTGGGTGGCTCAGTCAGTCAAGCATCCGCCTCTTGACCTACCTAAGAAAATGATAATAAATTTTAAAAATAATGATAAAATAAACTTTTTTTTTAAATGGGGGGTAGGGTGGGTGGTGCCTGGCTGGCTCGGTCGGAAGAACGTGTGACTCTCGATCTCGGAGTTGCCAGTTCAAGCCCCACGTTGGGTGTAGAGAGATTACTTTAATAAACAAAACTTGGGGCGCCTGGGTGGCTCAGTCAGTTAAGCGTCTGACTCTTGGTTTCCGCTCATGTCATGATCTCACGGGTTTGTGAGTTCGAGCCCCGTGTCCAGCTCTGCACTGATAACCGTGGAGCGTGCTTGGGATTCTCTTCTCTCTCTCTCTCTCTCTCTCTCTCTCTCTCTCTCTCTCTGTGTGTCTCTCTCTCTCTCAAAAATAAAATAAAATAAACATTTAAAAAAATAATAAAGCTTAAAAAAAACAAAAAAAAACACCGAGGTTGAGAAACCCTGCCCTCTTGTCTGAGGTTTCTTGATGATTTTGCAAATCTGAACAAAGTCCCATTTTGGTCCCAGAATCCATATAAGTTATCCCAAAGAGATTAGACATTGGTTAAATTTACATCCAGATGGTTTAAAACCACTTAGGATTTCATTCATTATAACCGGGATATGTCTTGCCATGTATTGGAACCTGGTTATAACAGAAAATTAGGTCATTTGGTCACTTTTGTGTCCTTGAAGATAGTCTCAGATACTTTATTAATGAAGCACAGAATGTATGATAAAGGCAGCGGACCAAAAAAAAGGTGATGCTACTGCTGCCTATGAGGGCGTGGAGTCCTCGTGCCTGGTGGGTAAGTGTGGACCAGGGTACACCCTTCTGCAGGGCTTTGGCAGTGTGTCAAGTGCAGGATGTGTATCCTTGGACTTAGTCCCACTGGAGGGATATACCTTTAAGAAGATCATGTCAGAAATACAGACAGGCTCAGAATCATCTGTCACAGTTCCATCGTTATACTGGCACAATATTGACAGTTACTGGGGCACTTGAAATTCTTAAATGTTTATTGTCACCCAATTTCAGGCGCTCAGTAAAGTTGCAAGAAAAGTACAAAGAATCCCTGGATAGTTGTCACTAGAGTCCTCAAATGTGCATATTGTCATGTTCGC
The DNA here is from genome assembly GCF_046562875.1 of Panthera onca. NCBI lineage: Eukaryota > Metazoa > Chordata > Mammalia > Carnivora > Felidae > Panthera > Panthera onca. The sequence continues at coordinate 32,243,470 of NC_138351.1, read as the reverse complement.
TCTGTCCTCCCCTCCCCCTCTTCCTCCCTCCCTCTTTACTTTTCCTCTTTACACAGTACACACACACACCACACCCCTACCCTTATACATACCTGTTTTTGTCTTAAACCATTCAGGTTGCAGATAGGAAGTCTCTTGGCTCTTAAACACTTCAGTGTCGATTTCCTAACACCAAATAATTCTCTTGAATACTTGGAGCAATTACAAAGATCAGGAAATTACTATGGATACAGTACTATTATCTAATCCACAGACTTTTATGCCACCAGTTGTCTAATAATGAATAATGTCTTTAGTGGCAAAAGGATACTCAAGATAATACATGACATTCGGCGCACAGGTCTTTTTATTTATTTTTTAAGTTTATGTATTTATTTTGAGAGAGCGAGCGAGAGAGAGCACGAGCGCACACGTGGGAGAAGGGGAGAGGCAGAGCGAGCGAGCGAGCGAGCGAGCGAGAGAGAGAGAGAAAATCCCAAGGCAGGCTCCGGCGCTGTCAGGGTGGGGTGGGGGAGGGCTCCAACTCAGGAAACCGAGACTGTGAGATTGTGACCTGAGCAGAAACCGAGAGTCGGACACTTAACCGACAGAGCCACCCAGGCGTGACTTTTCGTTTTTATTGGGATGAGCTCTACACCCGCTGTAGGGCTTGAATTCAAGACCCCCAGGATCGAGAGAGTCGAGAGTCGCGCACTCTACCAACTGGGCCAGCCAGGTGCCCTCCCCGCCCCGCACCCCCGGCACGTGTTGTTTTAGACTTCCTGAACCTGGAAAGTTCCTGAGTCTTTGTATTTCATAACATTGGACACTGAAAAGCACAGGTCTGTAAAATGTCCCTCGCTTTGGGTTCGTCTAGTTATTGAGTTTAGATTCCCCACCTGTGGCAGGAATCGCCCAGAAGTGGTGCTCGGACCTTCTCGTTGCTGCATCCTTTCAGGAGGTACATGCTGTTGATGAGTTGCCTCGCTGGCAATGTCTGACTTTGATCATTTGGTTCAAGTGATGATGTCTGCAGGTTTCTCAGTGGCCAAGTTACTACACTTTGAAATGAAGAAGTATTCTGTGGGGAGATACTTGGGACTGTGTAAATACCCCATCGCTTACCCAGCACTGTCCCATAGAATTTTGTGTGATGATGGAAGTATTCTGTCATCAGCACTGTCTGGTACGGTAGCCACTAAGTAGCCACACGTGGCCGTCAAACGCTTACACTTGAAATGTGGGTGGTGCAACTGAGAAACTGAGTTTTTATTTAACTTTAATTAACAGAAATTTAAATTTTCCATCGCCCTACGTACCTAATGGCTACGGTATTGGCATTTCAGCCTTATGCTCAAAGCCACCGTTCATGACTTTTGCCTCAGTCGATTATTGTGGTGGCTGCCAGACGGTCACTTTTCTAATCGCATCGTTTTAGTTGGCTTTCTACTTACTGGAAGGAAGAGGTTTTCCTTTACCCCATGTATTTATTGGTGTAATCCATATATGCTTACATTTGTCCGGACACGTGTCTAAATGTGGATGCCAGCGCCCATGCTTTACAAATGGGTACGTAGGTCTGTCTGAATGTTACAGATTGCCGTTGTACGGGAACTTACGGCTATGTGTATAAAAACTGGTATCACTCACTACTTTAGTCGTGAAAGCATATGTTATAATTTAATATACCTCTACTCTAATACACAGATTTTAACGGCTAGAGGAAAGTGATAAGAACCGGTCTTGCAAAACGTCCGGTAGTTTGACTTGGACACACAGGGCATGTTTCATCCCTCATTAGAATCATGCCGAGTAATTCAAAACCATAATACTGATCTAGACGGAAATGTCCTGAAGAAATCTGGTGTGTGGAAAACATTGTACGTGAAACAAATGATACGGTTTTATGTCTTTAAACCCGTACGTGTGTGGATAGTGAGTAGCTGTTTCCGGAGTTCTGTTGTCTTAATAAAGGTGGCGTTAGTTACGGGATTCCCAGCGCTGTTATATTTTCACTGCAACTCTTCCAGGCTGTCTGCACTTCATGATTTATTTTCCCTTCCTTTTTAGGGTAACCTACAGTTGCTGCAGAACTGCTTGGCAGTGTTAAATGGAGACACATAAGCCACACTCCGCCTTTGGTTAAAAAGGGCTGCCTTCCTTCAGATTTTATTTTTGTTTTCTTAATGAGATTAGGCATTTACTGCTCACTGGAAACAAAAGAAACAGCTGACCAAGTGCATCTACTCTCCTTTTTTTCTGAGAAGCGATGGAGCGGTGCCGTCCACGGGTTTTGCGGGTCCGTCCGTCTGTGTGGTGGAACGCTGCCCTCCTGCAGCTCCCCGTGTGCTCCCTGGGACGGTTGTCCATCACCGTGCGCTCCTCCTCTTCCGAAGCCCAGCGTTCAGTCCTTTTTTTAAGTAGCCTCTGTAACCGTCTTTATTTTCTGAATAGCGTTCCTTACGGCTGCCAATCTTATTTCCCTTTAAGTAATTTCTGATGTTTAACCCTTTCAAAGATGCATTGTTCAGACAAGATAAAGGTTGCCATTACCTTTTGTTTTCTCTTGGTGTTTTTGTTATGTTTTGTTTTGTTTTTTTAAAAACATTGTATGCCACCTTAGTTCATCCATGTATCCTGGTAAAAGCATCTTAATCAGACTTATTTTTAATTAATGAACATTTCTTAGAAGTTTTGGGACAGACTTTATGTAATCTTTATAAGTATGATTTCTGATGAAAAGCAACTGCATTAGTATGTTTGCCTTAAACTTGTAGACTAAACCGACTATTGTCAAATAAACCGTGGTAACAGTGATAGTTTTTAACTCTGTGGTCATTGTATCACTCTAAAATTTGGAGTAGCTATAATCAATCTACTCCTTCGTTATGCTTTACAGTGCAGGTCTTTTCTCTTTTTTCTCTGAAAATGGCATGTTGAACCAGGTTCACCAATCCCCTTATGAAAGAATGAACTGCTTCTCTGTGTGCTCTCAGCCTTTCCTAGAAGATGGAATTGGGCAGAGGCAGGTTCGAAACAGCTGTTTCTAAAATACAGGAGGCAGCAGAATGGTCCGTCTGTGATGGTTTCCTGAATTCCATCCCTAGCCGGGCCAGTTAACCCTGCGACACGCCATCGAGCCACTTGATAGTTCTACTAGTGTACAGATTGGTATGGAGAGAGAAAGAGTGCTGTAAGGAACAGCCCTGGGGGGGGGGGGGGGGGGGGGGGGGGGAGTTGGAATATTTGGAATGGAAGGCTCCAAAAAGGATACTAGTTACCATACAAATATGATTGGCCTTTTTAATGTGAATTATCGCCGCGTCATTTCTAATTTAAAATTCGATTGTGTGGTTTGGTTTTTTTCACTGTCTAACTTTTCTTCCAGTTGGAAACCACAGGTATTTGGGTTGGTCACCTTGTAGGTGGGTTCCTCGTTTACATTTTCCCCACCCCTGGTCTAGGTCTTCTGAGTAGTCACCATCATCCCAGCCTTGCTCTCCAGCATGTTCTCTTGCCTTACTGGTGTGCTGGTTCACATTTCTCTCTTTCACTGGCGTTGTTCCCTGGTTATTCCCTGATGTCGTTTGTACTACCCCCCCGGTTGCCTGAGAAATCTGTGTGTTTGGTCCTCCTGTGTGTCCCCTTCACTGGTGAGAAGACACCCACGCGATGCTCACCAGTGGGTGAACGGGACAGAGAGCCCTGGCTTCCGGACTCGGGTGCAGTCCCTTCGCCGGCTGCCCTTGTGGCCTAGGCAGGTTTGGTTCGCTTGACCTCTGTCTGCCTCAGTTTCTCTACTACAAAGGACATACTGACCTACCTACCTCACAGGGGTGTTGTGAGGATTAATAAACATTGGTACAGTGCTTTGAAAATGTGAAGGTGCTGTGTAAATGCTAAGAAACAGCAAGTACGGGGCAAAAGGCAGTAATACAGTGTTGCACCTATCCATCAGCTAATCTGCTTGTTTGTACCAAGGGGGCCTTATTCCGGGCAAGGGTAGGAGAGTGGTAGGTACATCCCTTGGTCCCTGGTTTACATGTTTACGGTGTCTGTTGGGGTGGGGGTAGAGTGGAAGCAGCAAGTTACATATTAGTGCGGGGCAGGGTGCTTAACAAAAACACACATAAATGAGCTGGCCGCACTATCCAAGGACCCTGTCACAAAACACACAAAGAAGGTGAAGAGTGTAGGTTACTCCCTCAAGGGCATACTTTAGGAAAGATGCTACTTTGTACCTCCAGAACAATGGAAGTATTCCACAGCTCAGCTGCTGGTTCCCCGGAAAACAAAACCAAACCAAAAACTGGTTTCAATATTCTCATGGTGTGGCATTTACGAAACATTTAGGGACCATCTTGTGCCTGGGGGACACAAAGGAGAAAGAGGAAGACGCCCAGTAACAGAGACAAAGCCCTGCACTGGGTAGTAGTACAGGGTTTCTCCCACAGGTGTCTTTACTGCACGCTCTGAGAGGAAGAGAGTGACGGGAGCAGTAGGAATGAACGACCCAGGAGAAATGAAGGTGGCGGGGTTGGTGGCAGTGAAGGTGGACGATGGTAAAGAAAGGAAATTGCAAAAGAAAGCGGGGGTTCCCGGGCCGCTAAGGCCCGTGAGGCTTAAAGACTGGGCGAGGTTCTCCTCTGCCCCTAGTTTGGGAAAGCGCCTACAACACAGATTCCGTGGTGAACTACTACAGAAGCTGAGCTCAAACAGACCTTTTTGAAGGGAGGCACTACGCACAACTTAACAAAGCAGGGTGGTGGATTTCAAGGAGACACTGCGGGGGGGGGGGGGGGGGGGGGGAAGGGGGGGAACGAGGTGTCGCAGAACTTACAAAGAAAAGAAAGTAACCACGAACCCAAGATGTACTTCTGCGCCGTCTCCGGGGCCCCCGCAAACTCGCACGAGCCCGCGTATCACCACGTCCTCAGACGACCGGAAAAGCCTTCTCCGCGCTGCCGCAGCACACGGGATACAAGCGGCGAAAACGAGACAAAGAAAAAAAAAAGCAAAGTAAAAGCCGAAAAACGCGCGCCTACTTCCTGTCAGGCTTGTTTTGGGCGTCCTAGGACCCCTTACCACGAGAAATAACGCAGCGACAACAGCGCCGTCGTGGCGAAGCTTGAGTTCTTCCCTTCAGACCACGAAAAGTCAGGGGAAAGCGCGAACGCAGTCCCCCACTACCACAAATTATGCAGTCGAGTTTCCCACATTTGGGGAAATCGCAGGGGTCAGCACATCCGGAGTGCAATGGATAAGCCTCGCCCTGGGAAAACCACCTTCGTGATCATGGTATCTCCCCTGCCAGGTAAGTATGAGTTGCCCGACCCGCCTCGACCCACACCCTCGCGCTCGCCACGCTTCTTACACACGGTCACTTGCCCCACGCGGCTTCCGCGCCCCGGTTGCCCGCAGCACCCCCTCAGCTCCAACCTCTCCCGGCCGCAAAACAACGGCGGGCGCCTTGCCTAACCCCCACGCGGGACGTGCGCGCCCAGGCGGTCCGGGACCGGCAGCCTCTGCGCGCTTGTTCATCTACATACGCCACGCCTTGTCGCGCGCTTCCCAGCGTCGCGGCTCCAGCTCTGGGACAACGGATGTGCTAGTGTCCCGGCAGACCGCCGGTGCCTGGAGCGAAGGATGGGGGGAGGGCGGCGAGGAGTCGGGACCCGGAGGGGAGACCCGAGAAGACGGGGTCCCGCGGCGTCCAGAAGTTGCAGGCCCCACCGAGGCGGTGGGTTAAGTCTCCCCTTCCTTGCAACGAAAATTACATGCAATACGCAACAGAGAATCAACTCAACCTTAAATACTAAGAGTTTTGTCACCAATTTAACATGAAATTGTCTTAATCCTCAGTATGACCTTTCGGGTTACGTAGTAACCTAATCTTGCGACAACGAAAGGAAAATTTGAACAGAGGGCGTCAGTCAGGACAAGGCGTCCATTCTCTAGAGTAGATGTGTGGGCTGGGGAGGGGCGTCGAATGGTCTCCGAAAATCAAATGAACGGAAATATCACGTTTTCATCCTGTGGGGTTCGGCTGCCTCTTTCAGCCTGCCCGGATTTGTCTTTTCCTCTTCTGTACAAGAAGATTCTTTCCGGAGATCGAGTGGAGGTAAAGGTAAATATCCTCTTCAGATAGGGGCAAAATGATTGAAGTGTTGTGTGTTCCTGGGTGATCGGGTCCCTGGAGCAAAGCAAGGCAAGAGACAGGACTAGAGATTATTGGGTCAGCAAAGACTGCTCTGAGGTTCTAGCAGCATCAAGATCCGAGTTAACGTGTTGTACATCCTTTTACTTTACTTTTCTTTTCTTTTGTTTTTTAATTTATTTTGAGAGAGAGCGGGAGGACGCGCGAGAGCAGGGGAGAGGGAGAATCCCAAGCAGGCTCCGTGCTGTCAGCGGGGGGGGGGGGGGGGGGGGGGGGGGGGGGGGGGAGCCCCGAGCCCCACGCGCACCGAACCCCCTCTCCGCCCCCTCCCCGCCCCCAACCGTGAGATCATGACCAAGGCTCGTTCTCTTAAGGGACTGAGCACCCAGGTGGCCCACGTTTTTGATTGTTAGTTATTTCAGGAAGTTTCCTTTCTTAGGGTGTATTACTCCTCAGAACAAACAAATGGTTCTCTTCCCTAACCCCAGGAAAATTATCAAAACCAAGAAATGAACATTGATACAATCTTACTACTCTACAGACGTTATTCCCTCTTCCATCAATTGTCCCAATAATGTCCTTTATAGCAAAGGAAAATTCAAAATCATGTGTTGCATTCAGTTGTCATGTCTCTTTATCTGAAATAGTTCCCAGGTAGTTCTTTGCATTTCATTATGCAGGCCTTTTTGAAGACTACAGGCCAGTCATTTTGGAGACTGTCCTTCAGTTTTTGAGTTGTCCTGGCTTCCCTCGCAAGTACATTCAGGAATGCATTTTTGACACGAAGGCTACGTAAATGATACCGTGTCTGTTATGGGTGGGTTTGTGTCCCTCCAAAAAAATATGTTGAAGTCCTAAGTCCTGGTACCTAGGACTGTGACCTTCTTTGGAAATCTGATCTTTGCAGATACAGTCGAGTGAAGGTGAGGTCACTAGAGCGGGCCCTGATCCAATGTGACCGTTTTCCTTACGCGAGGAAGACGGCAATGTGAAGAGACTCGCTGACAGAACACCATGCGATGGCAGAAGCAGAGTGTAGTGATGTAGCCACAAGCGAGCCAAGGATTGGCTTGTCACCACCGGAAGCTGGGGAGTAACGAGGGACGATTCCACTCAGAGCCTCAGAGAGAGTATGGCCCTGCTGGCACCTTGCTTTTGGACCTCTAGCTTCCAGAACTGTGAGAGAATACACTTCTGTTTTTTTTAAGCCACCCAGTTGGTGGTATTTTATTATGACAGACCTAGCAAATGTATACAGGCCTCCTCTGGGCACCACGTTTGGAGGCACGTGAAGGCAGTTTGTTCTATTACTGGTGGGGTTAACATCGACTACTTAGTTAAGGAGGTGTATCGGTTACCCGTCTCTGTGTAACAAATTGCCGTAAAACTTAGTGATTGGAAATAATGACCGTTTCACTTGCTCACAATTCTGTGGATCAGCGATTCTGGCTGGGTTCCACTGGGCAGTTCTGCCGGTCTCAAGTGGGATCGCTGGAGCCGCAGCGGCCAGCCTGCAGGTCACCTGGGGCCTAGTCGGTCTAGGGGACTTCGGCAGACACGGTTCACGTTCACTCCGGCGATTTCATCCTCCAACGGGCTAACCCAGGCTTCTTCTCATGGTGGCCTCAGGACAGGCAAGTGAGAGCCAGTCTTAATGAGCAAGTGATTTTCAACCTTCTGCTCGCATCCCATTTACTAATGTCCCATTAGCCAAAGCAAGTCACATAGCGAAGGCCAAAGTCAGTAGGCTGGGGTGTTGCAGAAGCACCTGGGTACTGGAGCCAGCACTGCAACTGTCGGCCACTGGAGGTGTTCATCAAGTTTTCCCTTTGTAATTATTAAGTGATTTGTATGGAGATAATTTGAGGATATGTGAATATCCTGTTTAACACAACAGTTTTTAGCATCCACTGGTGGCTCTTGCGTTATGATTGCCAAATGTCCATTTTCTAATTCCATCATTCATTCTTCAGTTATCAGCTGGCATCGTAAGGTAGGACTTTCCCTCCTTCCCTATGTGCTAACGATACGAACTCATGGTTGTTATTTTGTTCAGTTGTTTGTAACCCAAAACTGTTTTGAAATTTATTTTGATGTTCTAATGTTCTCAGATCGGGCCTATAAAAACCCCTTCAGGGTGCCTACTGTGTCCTTTGGACATGTCCATAACATATTTGGAGCATTTCCGTGTCTTCTGGCACAAGATGTTCCAGGGCCATTATGTATCTGTCTTGGCTCGTGAAAATTATCTATTTCTCCAAAGAGGCCTGGTTCTTTTTAGTGGGGAGTGGTTTTAGAAAACAAGATCAAGGGGCGCCTGCGTGGCGCAGTCCGTTGGGCGGCCGACTTTGGCTCAGGTCGTGATCTCACGGGTTCGGTTGGTGAGTTCGGCCCGCTTTGGATCCTAGGCCCCCTCTCTCTGCCCCTCCCCCGCTCACGCATTGTCTCAAAAACAAATAAACGTTAAACAAATAAACGTTAAGAGAAGGAGGAGGAGGAGGAGGAGGAGGAGGAGGAGGAGACAGAAAGAAAAGAAAAAAAGAAAAAAGAAAAAGAAAGGAAGCAAGATCAAGGCGGTAGTTATGTCTAATGCTACTGTCTTTGCCTCTAGGCCCCTTCAGTGGATAGAGGTAGAGAATACGTGTATTTCCTAACACCTATCTACAGATGTAGATTAAAAGCAATGAGCCCAGGGACAGCTAGGTGGGTGGTTCAGTTGGTTAAGCATCCGTCTCTAGATTTTGGCTCAGGTCATAACCTTGGGGTCATGATATTGAGCCCTGCCTCCGGCTCCCTGCTAGGTGTGGAACCTGCTTAAGATTCTCTCTGCCTCTGTCTCTGCCCCTCTCCCCCCTCTCAAAATAAATTAATAAACTTAAAGAAAATTCTCTCTCCCTCTCTCTATGCCCTCTCCCCCACTCGCTCCTTCTCTCCCTTAAAAAAAAAAAAAAATTAAAAAAATAAATAATGAGCCCACACCAGTACCTTAAATTCCAACTCTCAATTTTATGCAAGTGGGTCCTCCTTGCCCTCCACCATTCCATATTTGTTTGTTTGCTTGCTTTAATTTTTTTTTTTTTTTAATTTTTTTTAACGTTTATTTATTTTTGAGACAGAGAGAGACAGAGCATGAACAGGGGAGGGGCAGAGAGAGAGGGAGACACAGAATCAGAAGCAGGCTCCAGGCTCTGAGCCATCAGCCCAGAGCCCGACGCGGGGCTCGAACTCACGGACCGTGAGATCGTGACCTGAGCTGAAGTTGGACGCTTAACCGACTGAGCCACCCAGGCGCCCCTTGCTTTAATTTTTTTAACATTTATTTATTTTTGAGAGAGAGAGAGAGACCGATCACAAGCAGGGGAGGGACAGAGAGAGAGAGAGAGAGGGAGACACAGAATAAACAGGCTCCAGGCTCCGAGCTGTCAGCACAGAGCCTGATGAGGGGCTCGAACTCACAAACCGTGAGATCATGACCTGAGCTGAAGTTGAACGCTTAACCAACTAACCGACTAAGCCACCCAGGCACCCCGTGTTTTTGTTTTTGTTTTTAATGTTTATTTATTTAAATGTTTATTTTTGTGAGAGAGAGAGAGAGAGAGAGAGCGCGCGCGAGCGCGCGCATGAGCAGGGGAGGGGCAGAGAAAAAGGGAGACACAGAATCAATTCAAAGCAGGCTCCAGGCTCCGAGCTGTCAGCGCAGAGCCCGATGTGGGGTTTGAACCCATGAACTGCGAGATTGTGACCTGAGCGAAAGTCAGGCGCTTAACCGACTAAGCCACCCAGGCGCCCCAAATGTTTATTTATTTTTGAGAGCAAGAGAGACAGAGCATGAGCAGGGGCAGAGAGAGAGAGACAGACAGACAGACAGAATCTGAAGCAGGCTCCAGGCTCTGAGCCATCAGCACAGAGCCCGACGGAGGGCCCAAACTCATGAACTGTGAGATCATGACCTGAGCTGAAATCAAGAGTCGGATGCTCAACAGACTGAGCCACCCAGGCGGACCATCATTCTATATTTGTTTGTATCTCCTTTCTCCAACAGTAAGAACCTTGACTCCCAACATCCATTTAGTCATTAGCTCAATCCTACAATATACACAACGTTGTTACAGAACTGTTACGACCATACAGCTATGAAATACAAACCTACTATGGGACAGTTCAGTATGTGTTTGCAGTTCTTGTCTTTGGACTTGAAGATGTTTATAGTCGATGTACTGCGCCCAAAAGTCATTTCAGTTGGTTATTTTTTTTTCTTCCAGTGTGGCTACATTATTCATCTCAGATCGCTAGGTTCAGTTATGCTTATGTTCAACGTTAGGGATGTTCCCCCTGTGATTTAAAAATATATGTAAAATATTAATAGCATTCCAAAAGTCAAAATTACAGAGAAAGGTGTACTCAGGTGTACTCAGAAAAGCATCACTCTCTCCTTCCACTCCCCTCCTCCCCCCCCCCCCCCCGCCCCGCCCCAGGCAATTTCATCATTTATCTATTTAGAGAGTGCTAGTCTGGGAGAAGGGGAGAGGGGCAGAGGGGGAGAGAGAGAATCTTAAGCAAGCTCCACACTCAGTGCCCAGCCCACGACCCTGGGATCCTGACCTGACCTGACCTGAAGTCAAGAGTCAGACACCCAGGTGTCCCTAGTCTTCTGTTTCTTTTGGCAAGACTGTATAATTTTCTTGTTTTCACACTTTTCCTACACAAACGGTAGCATACTACATATATTTGGGGGCTTTTTTCTCCCCCCCCCCCCCCCCCCACTTAACACAGTCGATGTGTCATACCTAAAGCGAACCCACAAGTCAAGCAACCCTGTCCTAACCTCCGGGAGGCCACAAGGTCAGCCAAAGAAAAAAGTAAACAAACTAGAAAACCCAAACGAGGGCTCACCAGCCTTTGCAAAGACTGTGATTTTCTCAGTGGGGAAAATGTTAGGAAAAAAACGGTGACAAAATCAAACCCCTCAATCCAACTGCAAACTGCAAACTGCAAACTGCAAACTGCTGTGCAGTGCCTGGCTGGCTCAGTTGGTAGACCATGGGGCTCTGAGTGAAGAGTTCTAGCCCCACATGGGTGTACAGATTGATGAGGGAAACAAAGGCAAGAGAAACGTAGCTTAAACTAGATCTCCTTACAGCTTGCAGCCCACTGATGGAGAGCTGAAACATGCAGAGCGTGACCTTCCTCAAGGAGCTCACGGCTGCCGTAGTGCCTTAATGTTTATATTTCGTTAAAAACTAAAAGCAACCTTACCGTGACAGCAGCTAGCCCCTCAGGGTCCTGAAAGCCTTGCTTCAAAATTCCTTGGAAACTTACTTTATCTCTATCCCCCCTCCCTCCACAAATTTAAAAATATATCATCAAGTCACTCCTCACAAGCCCAGTGCAGCTCTTTCTGCCTGCCCACCGGGTGCTGTGCTGGTGCTACGTATAATACCAACACCTTTTTGCACTGAAACGTCTGGAGAAACCTTTCTTAGCCATCTGCTCATGAATCCACGTCATAATTAAAAAACAAATAAATAAAATAAATAAGAGAACTACAAACTAATGTTCATTTTAACTGGAAGAATCACAGCCAGGCTCCCCCGGTTCTTCTACTTTCGTCCCCCAAGGGTGTGAAGTTCCTCCGCCCACTCGGGCGACAGGGCGTGGCGTATGTAGATGAGCATGCGCGCATTGGCTGCCGGTCCCGGACCGCCTGGGCGCGCACGTCCCGCGTGGGGGCTAGGCAAAGGCGCCCGGAGTTGTTTTGCGGACGGGAGAGGTTGGAGCTGAGGGGGGGCTGCGGGCATCCGGGGCGCGGAAGCCGCGTGAGGCAAGTGACCGTGTGTAAGAAGCGTGGCGAGCGCGAGGGTGTGGGTCGAGGCGGGTCGGGCAACTCATACTTACCTGGCAGGGGAGATACCATGATCACGAAGGTGGTTTTCCCAGGGCGAGGCTTATCCATTGCACTTCGGATGTGCTGACCCCTGCGATTTCCCCAAATGTGGGAAACTCGACTGCATAATTTGTGGTAGTGGGGGACTGCGTTCGCGCTTTCCCCTGGTTATCTGCGTTGACAAAAAACAGCGGTAGCTTTTCTTCCTCGCGTTGGGCGCAGGAGAGAATTTTTGGGCGTTCAGTTCGCTGCAGCTGGCGTTTATGGCGCCCACACAGCAGTGCCGGCAGTGTTTTGGGCTTGTTTTTCTTTTTTTTTTTTTCTTTACCTCCTTTCTCGCGTTACTTGTTTTCTTAAAGCGCTTTTGGTTTGGAGAATGGCAGGCGCTCTTAACGCGTGCTCTTGGGCCGACAGTTTCAGCAACGCCTGATCCCGTGGGGGGCTGGCTGATTACGAGCGCGGAACGCAGCAACGTTTTACATAGACCTTACTTTCACAGAATCCGCCGAACTAGAAGCAGCCACTTATGTAGTACAGGATTCCCAGTCGATTCCAGAGACGGTATTAGCTTTGTCTTTTTTCTGAAAAACTTGTGGTGTTTGGTTTTCGAGATAGCGAGCGTGAGCGGGAAAGGAGCAGAGAGAGAAAGAGGGAGCCCCAGAATCTGAAGCAGGCTCCAGGCTCTGAACTGTCAGCACAGAGCCAGATCCGTGCCTCGAACTCACCAACCGTGAGTTCAAGACCTGAGCCCAACCCCACGCTTAGCGGACTGAGCCACCCAAGACCCCTGCATTTTAGTTTTCTACCTATACCCCCTGAGAGGTAAGTTCCACGAGGCCAGAGATTCTTGTCTATTTTGTTGATTGCTCCATTCATACTTGGCTACAACAGTGCATGGCAGCATAATAGGCTTCTAGTATCTACTTCATTAATTGACTTATAGATCGCGGGGTTAGGAAAAAAAAAAAAACAAAACGTTTCTGGGGCGCCTGGGTGGCTCAGTCCAGTGGGTGGCTCAGTCCAGTCAAGCATCCTGACTCTTGATTTCGGCTCAGGTCACGATCTCACAGTTTGTGAGGATCCACCCACCAGTCTACCCCATCGGCCTCCAACCTAGCCTGGTTCAGCCCCTTCTCACTTTAGAAGAATGGGATCATTTTACAAACCATCAGAAAAAGGTAAGTCAGGGGTATGCACCTTAGTTTTTCTCCCATGCCTTCCTCTTCTGTTCTTCCATCATGCTTCACTCTGGTTCAAGGTGTAGGGGAGACCGAACTTTACTTTTACCCTGTTAGGGTCTCCAGCAGGGCCTGAGAATTAAATTGGACGCAAAACAGAATATCAGAAGGAAAGCATACAGATTTTTTCCATGTACGTGGGAGACCCCATAGTAACATGAAAACCCAAAGAAGTGGCTAGGTGGGTCTCCAAGGAGCCCTGGTTCCTTTTTTTTTTTTTTTTCTCCATTTTGTGTATCTGGAGGCCAAGATCCGGTGGTGCTTAGCGTTCACGGATACTGATGTGTGATTGCATTTAGGCCCTGCACCTGTTTTACTCCACGGATTATGATCGATTATTTTTTATTTTATTTTATTTAAAAAAATTTTTTTTTAACGTTTATTTATTTTTGAGGCAGAGAGAGACAGAGCATGAACAGGGGGAGGGGCAGAGAGAGAGGGAGACACAGAATCTGAAACAGGCTCCAGGCTCTGAGCTGTCAGCACAGAGCCTGACATGGGGCTTGAGCTCACGGACCGTGAGATCATAACCTGAGCCGAAGTCAGCCACCCAGGCGCCCCTATGATCGATTATTATCATGATCTCGATTTGGCCAGTGGGAGCCCTTTCAGAATGGCTCTTGTGTGCTTGACATGTCCACATCAGTGGCACATTGCTTTACTTTTTGGCACAGCTCCATGTTTCAGGGCATGATGAGGCCGATTGATACCCAGCCATGTCGGCCAGTCTGGTGGCCTGGCTCCTTTGACCCTCCTGTGCGCACCGACCTGGATTCCTTTGAGGGAGGTGGTTACTTCCTGAAACAGGTCAAGGTGCTTTGGACTTCCTGGAGAGGCACTGGAGTCAAAGGCGGGGGAGAAGAGAACACCAGTGCCGGGGTTGGACTCCTTGCCCTGGCTCCATGTATTTTAACATCCCCTCGGGTGTGTGCCCACCCACCCACCCAGTGAAAGTCCCACAGAGGCGCAACAGGTCACATCTACGTGGCCTTCCCTTGACTGTGTCGCCACTGCCTGACTGGGTGGCAGGCACTGCTGTGCCTGCAAGGATGTGGGGCCGTACCTTGGAAGCACCCGGCTACTCCCCATGACACCCCGGGCAGGAAGCGTCGGCCATGCTAGGGCCCACTCTTGCATTTGCTGGATGCCAAAACCCACCTCCCCCCTCCACCCCTCACCCTGCTATTCCCCCAAAGCGCCAAAGCTAGGTCCCCAGGGATTCCACACCTCCACATCTCATCAGGGGGGGCAGGCACATCCAGTGAAGGTGGTTGAGGTTTTATCTTTGGTGCCTGTCTGCTGGTCTCTGCCTGTAGATGGTGACATTAGAGGCTGGGGTCTCTCTGTGGCTTCCCGAAGGTCAACTGTTGGACTTCAAAGGCAGGGCCTCCTGAACCCGTGGAGGCAGTGGGACAGTAGGACTGAGACTGGGCTGGGGAGCGAACCAAGAGGAAGGGCGGGGGGCCGGGGGAAACACAGTCTCCAGTTTGGGAGGCAGAACTTTAAAACCCAAAAGGCGCTTGTGGTCTCAGAGGTCAGGGATGGCAGTAGCCGGGTCCCTGAGGCCTCAGAGAGCCACACTCCGGTGCGGTTCCGCTGCCAGCCCCCTCTGTGATGCTCTCCAACTGTACTTTGAGTCTCTGGAGTTTCCTTCCCACAGGAGGGAAGAGAACAAGGACCTTTCCCTGGCGTTCTTCTCTGCACCCACCCGCAGCCCCAACAAGCTGGCTCTGTCCCCAGGATGAAGCCCGTTTTCTCCTGGGTGGGTGCTCTCTGACAGGCCCTCAGTGTCTCCCTCTTCAGGCCCTGCCAATTTAGCCTTAAGGGCCCAGCGCTAAGTCAGCCAGCTGGTCAGAACCCACAGGCCAGCTGCCTGTGTAAGTAAGGACGTGAATTTGTGCGCCCGACCGACCGACTGTGACGACAGCTGCCCCCGTCTCACTCCACCCCTACTCCCACTCTTCTGCGCCCCGATGACTCTTAAGTCTGCGTTTTGCCGCCACACTCCACCCCACCCCACCCCCACCCCCGCTCGCCCCCGCCCCTTTCTGCATACAGGTGGAGACCCCAGCGGTCCGGTCGGTCCGTGGCCGGAAAGCGGGTAAGATAGAAATATTTCATCCATCTCCCTCTCCCTCCGTCCGATGTAGCGGGAGAATCGGTACGGGTGGATTTACCACCCGTGCACAGAGTGTGAGTAATCACTGCCCTCTCAGCGGGAGCGCCCCCAGCCCCGCCATCCGTGGCTACAAGAACAGGTGCGAAGGCACGGGAAAACGGAAGTGTACCCGGACCACCGCCCTGTCCTCAGACTGACAAGAAACCTGAAGGGGCCGCTGAAGTTCTCGTCACGACTGGCAAGGCCCATGAGGGGGGCCCTGCTGCATTTCGTTTCTGCCAGTGTCAGCTTCGATGCAAGCGCACAATTGGCGATGGCTTGGAAAACCTCAGAGTGACAGTTCTGTCCCACAAGTAGATTAAGCTGGTCGGGGAAGAGGGTTTTCTGTCTCCGTAGAGCTGTATATTTATAGACCCTATGAGAAACAGGGAAGGAGGAGACAGAGAGACTGCAACTGGGAGCGACCGACGCAGCGACCGTCCTCGGAGGCAAGGCAGGAGATCGAGGAGGGGGAGTTTTCATGAAGGACGCCATGGTTGTTCCCGACCCGTGTGACGACCTGTACGCTTGTCAGCCTCGAGGGCTTGCCGAGGGCAGAACCTCTTTGCCCACGCGTTTGTCTGGAGCGGGAGCAGTGGGCGAATAAAAGTGGGGAAGGGCGCGGGACGGCGTGGGGCTGAGACAAGGCAGGAGCGGCGGGGACGTGGAGCGTCCACGGGCACGTGCAGGTAAACTGCGGGAAGAAGGCGCAGGTGTGTTCCCTGGCGGCAGCACACGAGCAGACGTAGGCAGGTGTTCCGTAAAGGTTTTACTTACTGACTTTGGCCTGTGGGAGAGGGGCTGCCGCGAGGCTGCAGGTGCCCGGGCGGGGCAGAGTTGGGGCGGGGCGCTGGGGGGGCGGTGCCCCCCGCCCCGTGGCGCAAAAGCGTCAGGCACTTCCTTCGAGCCGGAATCGAACCAGCGACCTAAGGATGCCCACACGTATCCAGCCTACAGTCCTCCGCTCTACCAGCTGAGCTATCGAAGGGTGCACGCTGACAGGCCCGGGTCATTGCTTCTTCTTGAAATGACGGAGGCCACCACACTGGCAAGCCGGAGGTCCGGCATGCCTTGGCGTGGTTGGAAGGCCCTTTAGAAAAGAGCAGGGCCGACGCCGCCCCAGCGCCCCTTTCCGGGCAGAGGGAGCATATCCCCTGCGTTTGGCGGCTGCCCGGCCGGTGGCCCCAGCCTCCCGGGTCGCGATTGTCAAGATGCCTGGGCCGGGGCTCTCGCCTGTTGCATTTCCCCTCCCGGCGCTCCTTTCTACAGGTGGGGACTACAAGCGGTCCGTGGCGGCAGTGGCGAGGAGGGGCGTCGGTGAAGCTCGCCTGTTGGTTGTGCGGGGGTGGCCTCGCGGAGGAGCGGAGGAGAACCCACTGGGATGGGCACTAGGTAGGCGGCTGCGAACCGCCTAACCACCTGCTGGTTTTTAAATGCCTTTAGTTCAAAATAATCCTTAGGCCAAAATGACATTTTTTTGGTGTGGCAGATTATGCCACCATACGAAGGCAATATCGTCTTGCCTGGATTATGCAAGCCTCCTGAACTAACTGACTGATTTCCCTGCTTTTGTCCTTAACAGCCTGATTTCTTATTTTTTATTAACAACGATAATAATAATTATAATGGTAATTATTATTTTGGGTGCCAAGCGGAGTGGGAGGCGGAGGACTCAGATCAAGGCACTCCTCTGCTCAAAACCTCCCAGCTTGGGGTTGCCTGGCTGGCTCAGTCAGTAGAGCATTTGACTCTTGATCTTGAGGTTGTGAGTTCGGGGCCCCGCATTGGATGCTGTGTGTGTGTGTGTGTGTGTGTGTGTGTGTGTGTGTGTGTGTTCCTTCTTCTTAAGATTTTATTTTTAAGTAACCTCTACACCCATCTTGGGTCTCCAACTCACGACCCCAAGATCAAGAGTCGCATGCCGCACCCACTGAACCAGCCGGGACCCCGATGTAGACCTTACTTCAAACACTAAACAAAACAAAAACTTTTGGTTCACTCACATTTAGAGTGTTACAATGATCTGCGCAGAGCGGAGTGGTCTCCGGAGATGCCTGATGGTCTGTTCTGAGGAGCAGCCGGCAGCATGATGGACCCAGCCAGGGACCACTTACACCTGAGACGGACTACAGAAAAACACTCCCAGAGATGGAAGTCCAAGTCAAGAGCGTCACCTGTACCCAAGGAGACGGCGGCAGCAGCAGCAAGTACCTGTGGTCGATTTCCAGGCGGAACTGAGACAGGCATTCTCAGCCGAGATGCCAAGAGGTGGTTAAAGTGGTATTGGAACATCTAGGTAGCTGATTTCCAAGTGAAGTAAAAATATTATCCATGGGGAGCGGGGGTGGTGATGGTGTGGGACCTCTTACAATGATCTACAAGACCCTCATGATCTTATCTCCAACCTAGTCACCTCTCTGACTTAATTTTGTACAACTCTTCAGTTTTGCGCTGGACGCAGGGCCTCCTTGCTATTCTCCACACACAGTCCTACCTGGGCCTTTGCGCTAGCCGACCTTTGTGCCGGGGATGCTTCCTGGACCCCTGCCCCCTCCGTGATTGACTCCCTCACCTCCTTCAAGTCTTTGCTTGAAGCATAGCACCTTCTCGTGTAACCTCTTCTGAGCACCCACTAACAGCTAACACACTAATTAATTTACCTATTGTGTCCATTGTTGATTTTCTCCCACTCCCTCTGCCCCTTCTACAAAACATGAACGCCAAGAGGCCTTTTTGTTACCAGTTCCTCAAAGTGTCTGGCACAACAACAAACAGTTGTTGAATGGGCAAACAATGTCATCAAAGAGAACAGAATATAAAAGGAGGGTCCAGGAGCCAGGGTTCAGCCAGGGGGAAGTGCCGGGTTATCTTGCTTCATCACCAGAGACTTTCTTAGGCTGAGAGCTGCAGAACTCTGAACACATAAGGGCCCACCCAGACTGTTTCCTGCACTGAGACTTGACCAGACTCTAGCATAGCTTCTAGCAGCACAAGGTTCTGTCCCTAAGTTTGACTCCCAGCCTGAGGAAGTTAAACACCTGACACAGGCCCCCAGCCTGTGTTGTAAATAGGGCATTTATTGAAAAGGGCTTGCGATTGCGAATGTGGATCTCTTACAACTCTGAAGGGTCCCTCCCATCTCAAGGACTTTGAAATGTGATCGGGGAAGGAAGTAGGGCCTATCTCCCGGTCTGTGGGAGGAGAGCATCCTCAGTTCAGTAACTGCCAGCTAGCAAACACAACCGCCTAACAGCAGTTACACCGAACTACCCTTTGTAACCTTTCACTTCTCTGACTGGGCTGAGCCCGCTTCCTCTCATTCTTCCGGGAAAACGCCCAAATCACCTCCGCACAAATCGGATTGGAGCTCAGCTCTTTCCCCTACTGTCAGTAGTCACTGAATGACATCTTTTTTCACCACTTTACTTACTGTCTGCTGCGTTTACCTTTGACGGAGTCCAAGTCAGAAAGGACCAGAGGGCACTTGGTGGGGCCACCCTGTGTGCGTGGTGGGGTGGTACGAGGGGGAAAGGGCTGAAGGGCACCTGACCCTGGCCGCCCGGGGTCTCGGGCGACACGACTGGCTGCGGTTGAAGGGCACTGTTTAGCGTTTTACTTAGTTTTTCGTTCTTCAACACTTAGAATCCTGGTTTTTCTTCTAGCGTTACTAGGTCAGGCTACTGCATATTACTGAAGCCCTTTTATTCAGAAAGTCGCCATGGCTAAACATCGCCACGACTTCTTACTAGGGCAGCTGAGCACTTAACGTCAAGCGGCAGAAAGACCTTTCCTGAGTTTTCGATTGTATTTGAAAATGAGTTTCGAACAAGCGAGGACAAAAATGGGCCGAAAGTTTCTTTTTGTTGAAAGGCAGGTTGACACCACATCCGAGCCCTGACCCGCCACCACTCCCGCTGGGCGCCGGGCGACCCCCGCCTTCTCGGGTCTCGCTGCTAGGTCCCGGACCCCTCGCCTCCTGCCCACCTGCGCCCGCTCCACCCACCCCCCAGGCATCGGCGGGTCTGCCCGGCCACTAGCACATCCGTTGTCCCAGAGCCGGAGACCGGATGCGGGGGACGTCATGGCAAGGCGTGGCGTATGTAGATGAGCATGCGCGCATTGGCTGCCGGTCCCGGACCGCCTGGGCGCGCACGTCCCGCGTGGGGGCTAGGCAGAGGCGCCCGCCGTTGTTTTGCCGACGAGCGAGGTTGAGGCGGGGGGCGTGCAGAGAGCGCGGGGTGCGGAGGCCGCGTGGGGGAAGTGACCGTGTGTGTGAAGCGCGGCGAGCGCGAGGGTGCGGGTCGAGGAGGGGCAAGCAACTCATACTTACCTGGCAGGGGAGATACCATGATCACGAAGGTGGTTTTCCCAGGGCGAGGCTTATCCATTGCACTCCGGATGTGCTGACCCCTGCGATTTCCCCAAATGTGGGAAACTCGACTGCATAATTTGTGGTAGTGGGGGACTGCGTTCGCGCTTTCCCCTGGCTTTGTGCGTTTCCAAGAACAGACCGCCCGTGTGCTCGCCGGTTCTCGAGTATTTTCTCTTTTCGGGGTTGGCGCCTAGGACCACCTGAGACGTCAGCGGCTACGGCGCTCGTAGTCCCGCTGTAGTGTGCGTGCGTTGGGGCGGTGGGTT
Organism: Panthera onca; assembly: GCF_046562875.1. NCBI lineage: Eukaryota > Metazoa > Chordata > Mammalia > Carnivora > Felidae > Panthera > Panthera onca. Next base: position 32,223,416 of record NC_138351.1, on the reverse strand, counting down.
GCTGTTGGTGCCGTCGGGCTTCTGTCCTCAACTGCATTGAGGGTCACGAGGGTTTTAGCGCCGGACAGCGCGTAGGGCCGTTTCGACGCTTGCTCTAGTTGTTAAGGCAGGGTTAGTTTCTCATTACGTTGCGGGTGTCACGCGCCAGAAGCTTGGCTTTCTTTTGAAGGGTTAATGCCCACCGTTAACAGGGCCAAGCCTTGCGGTAGTAAGTAACTATGCTAGAAAGCTCCAGCTGGCCCGGTCAGGAACTCTCAACTGCCTTCTTTGCACCTGCTTGGGGGTGTGATTTTACCATGACTATTTCTGGAGCTGGAAGTAGTTGCATTGGCTGATGGAGGTGAAAGAAACACTCACCAGTGGAGTTTACTTACTTCTACGGTTTTGTATAGTTTTAAGAAAGATTCCTTCCGGTCCCCATCAGTCAATCCGGTTAAAACATTTTTGTGTCAAATTTAGGGCTGGGGTAGCTCTCTGGATACATACTGTATTAGTTTTACTTTGGTATTACTAGCCAAAGAAAGATTACTAACGGAGATGGCCCGGCCTTAGCTCTGCCAATAATCACCAATAATTGAATTGTTGTTGGACCTCTAGAGGTTAACTGTACGAATCATTTATACCTTGTCAGTTGCGTTCAGTACCAAAGTCAGTTATTTCTAGAAAGCTTCAGTGTCACGTCCTTGCGAAAACCATAGTCCAGTTCTGAACCTGAAGTGCTGCTGGCTTCACTTGGAAAGCGTGAATCCAACTGGTTTTTTCTTTCACTTTTCTTTTCTTTCACTTTGATAGCTACATAAGTGACCCCAGTGAGCCTTTTCAGAAAGGGTAGCAAGCTGCTTGCCACAGCGTAGAGGCACACCGGGGCAGGCACTCCCCCAGGGCACTGGCATCCGGAACTGAGAAATATGCTATTGGTTTAGAGTCTAATCCCCAAATTGGAGTTAAGCCTCCACTAGGAGCAACCTTTAGTTTCATGACAAAGTAAGTGGAAAAGGTTTTCAAAATTTGGGAACAGTTGAGGGGATGACTCTTAATAGCTGGTTTCATTTCTTCACAATACTTTTTCTAGGAACCAAACCATCCACAGGATCTCGGGAATTACCGTGCAATGTTTTGTCACTGGTTTCGCCTGTTCTGTAAAAGCTGAAACCTACTACTGTCTACGATACCCTACCTAGTCCACCAAATTTAAATTTTCTTTTTTTGGTAGCAGACTGGTTTACTGCAAAATTTTGAGACTTTGAGATTGTAACACGTTGCAGCCCTCTCCAGCTGATAACACGTCCTAAATATTTTACTTCAGTTTCACAATATTGCAACGTGTCTAGTGAGGAGGCCTTATGTCCCTTTGAGGGAAGGGATTGTAACAAAGCCAAAGTGTCCATTCCAAGAACGTTACTGCCCTTTAGTTTGGGAGGCTACCAGCAAATCATCTACATATTGAATAATTAATTATAGATCCCGCTAGTGGGACTGTAAATGTCCTGATTTCCTTCAGAAATCTTTTCCATAAATATGGGATCCCATAAATAAAAGCAAAAAGAATTTAGACTTGTCCACTAGAGGGACAGAAAAACAAGCAGAACATAGATCAGCTACAGAAATAAGCTTTGCAGATGACAGTGCTTAACGTCAAGATCATTGCAGAGTTAGAAGCTATAGGAGTTAATGGTGATGGCGTAACAAATTTATTTTTCTAAGATCTTATACAAATCTATATATTGGTCAAGCATTTCATCTCATAGATAAATGTCTCCTAGACTCTTTATAGACAGTGCTCTTTTAAAATGATTAAAATATCTCATTTTTCTAATTCTTTTATCACTGGTTTTATTCCTTCGAATTGAGTTCTTAACAAAGGGTATTGTTTTACACCTGAGTATGGCTTATCTTTTTGTTAAGTTATTTTTATTGGTTCTATGTCTCTAAATCAGTACCATTATTCCCTAAGGCCCAACTCCATACATCTGTTTCTTTCGGCTCTGTCTTCTTCAAGTGCAGTGAGAGACTGTCACTCTCTGCCATACACCCCTTTTCTTTCAGAAGGCACATACTTAGCAAATAACTAGGGACCTTTTCCTCCAGGGAGCTTCACCAGTATTCCATCTATAATACAGAGTATGCTAGCCTTTACTTTGCACAGCAAGTCTTCCCCAACATGCTGACAGGAGAATCAGGACAAAGTGAAAACATTATGTTCCTCAGTCAGAGGACCTAGCTGTATAGGAACTGCAGAGGAAAAGGAACAAGCAGAAAGGTGACCTGAAAAACCAACAACCTATATTGTTCTCTCACCAGCTGGAACAGAAGACATTTCCAGGAAATTGCAGAATAAGCAGCAACAGTATCTAGCAGGAAAAGTAAGGCTATATTAGGCCAAGGAAAGTCTTTGACACACAAAGTTGGTTCACCAGTTCCCACCTCTGAGATTCTCTTAATCACCCAAATTTGAACCATTTACTGGTCCTTCCTTCCTTCCTTCCTTCCTTCCTTCCTTCCTTCCTTCCTCCTTCCCTTCCTCCCTCCCTCCCTCCCTTCCTTCCTTCCTTCTCAAAGTTAGCTAACATATCGTGCAATAATGGCTTGAGGATTAGAATTTAGTGATTCATCACTTACATATAACACCCAGTGCACATCCCAACAAGTGCCCTCCTTAATGCCCATCACCCATTTAGCCCACCACCACCCCCAACACCCTCCAGCAACCTTCAGTTTGTTCTCTGTACTTAAGAGTGTCTCCTGGTTTGCCTCTCTGTTTTTATCTTATTTTTCCTTCCCTTCCCCTATGTTCATCTATTTTGTTTCTTAACATTCCACATGAGTGAAATCATATGATGTTTATCTTCCTCTGACTTATTTTGCTTAGCATAATACAGTCTAGTTCCATCCACGTTGTTGCAAATGGCAAGAGTTCATTCTCTTTGACCGCCAAGTAATATTCCACTGTGTGTGTGTGTGTGTGTGTGTGTGTGTGTGTGTGTGTGTGGTGTGTGGTGTGTGTGCGCGCGCATGCGCACGCCACATTTATTAAAATTTTTATTTATTTTTAAATTTACATCCAAATTAGCATATAGTGCAACAATGATTTCAGGAGTAGATTCCTTAGTGCCCCTTACCCATTTAGCCCATCCCCCCTCCCACACCCCCCGTAACCCTCCGTTTGTTCTCCATATTTGAGTCTCTTATGTTTTGTCCCCCTCCCTGTTTTTATATTATTTTTGTTTCCCTTCCCTTATGTTCATCTGTCTTGTCTCTTAAAGTCCTCATATGAGTGAAGTCATATGGTTTTTGGCTTTCTCTGACTAATTTCACTTAGCATAAATACCCTCCAGTTCCATCCACGTAGTTGCAAATGGCAAGATTTCATTCTTTTTGATTGCTGAGTAACACTCCATTGTGTGTGTGTGTGTGTGTGTGTGTGTGTGTGTGTGTGTGTGTGTGTATACCACATCTTCTCCATCCATTCATCCATCGATGGACATTTTGGCTCTTTCCATACTTTGGCTATTGTTGATAGTGCTGCTGTCAACATTGGGGTGCTTGTGTCCCTTCAAAACGGCACACCTGTATCCCTTGGATAAATACCTAGTAGTGCAATTGCTGGGTCATAGGGTAGTTCTATTTTTAGCTTTTTGAGGAACCTCCATACTGTTTTCCACAGTGGCTGCACCCAATGGTGAGTGATTTGAGCATCTTTTGTCTGTTAGCCACCTGGATGTTTTCTTTCGGTAAAGTGTTCATGTCTTGTGCCCATTTCTTCACTGGATTACTTTTTTTTTTGGGGGGGGGGTGTTGAGTGTGATAAGTTCTTTATAGATTTTGGATACTAAAACGTGTATCTGATATGTCATCTGCGAATATCCTCTCCCATTCAATTTGTTGCCTCTTAGTTTTTCTGTTTCCTTCACTGTGCAGAAGCTTTCTATCTTGCTGAGGTCCCAATAACTCATTTTTGCTTTTTGTTTCCCTTGCCTCCAGAGACATGTAAGAAGTTGCTGTGGCCAAGGTCTAAGAGAGTGTTACCTGTTTTCTCCTCTAGGATTTTCATGCTTTCCTGTCTCTCATGTTTAGGTCTCTCATCCATTTTGAGGTGTTTTTTTTTTTTTTGCAAAGAGAGGGAGAGGAAGAGAGGGAGAGAGGGAGAGAAGGAGAGAACGAGAGAGGGAGAGAGGGAGAGGGAGAGAGAGAGAGAGAGAATATCCCAAGCGGACTCCACACTGTCAGTCTGTGTGGAGCCCGATGTGGGGCTCAACTCACAAACCGTGAGGTCATGATCCGAGCTAAAATCCAGAGTCCAAACTTAACCAACTGAGCCTCCCAGGTGCCCTTTTTTTGAGTTTGTTTTTTGTGTATGGTGTAAGTGGTCCAGGTTCATTCTTCTGCATGTCGCTGTCCAGTTTTCCCAATGCCATTTGCGAAAGAGATTGTCTTTTTTCCATTGGATATTCTTTCCTACTTTGTGGAAGATTAGTTTCTCATACGTGTGTGGGTCCATTTCTGGGTTCTCTATTCTGTTCCATTGATCTGTGTGTCTGTTTTTGTGCTAGTATCATACTGTCTTGAAGACTACAGTTTTGTAATACAGCTTGAAGTCCATACTAATTATTTCTTGGTGGAGGGTTCTGTCCTGATTCCTTTGTTCCTGAAACCTCTTCGTTCTCTGTGGTCTCTTTCTACAATCCCTCTTCCTATGTCTTGGCTTGTTCCACTAATGACATACATATAGCTTTCCCTTCTTCTTTTGCTCCCTTCATAGGTTTTCCACAGTAGGGACTATACCCTTTAGTGAATAGTTCTGAGCAGCTAACAACAGCAGTTTTAAATTCCTTCATTTCTTTCTCCTCCTTTAAATCTCCTCTCTTTACAAGTGAATACATGAACTTAAAAAAAAAAAAACACCTCAAAATGGATGAGAGACCTAAACATGAGAGACAGGAAAGCATGAAAATCCTAGAGGAGAAAACAGGTAACACTCTCTTAGACCTTGGCCACAGCAACTTCTTACATGTCTCTGGAGGCAAGGGAAACAAAAAGCAAAAATGAGTTATTGGGACCTCAGCAAGATAGAAAGCTTCTGCACAGTGAAGGAAACAGAAAAACTAAGAGGCAACAAATTGAATGGGAGAGGATATTCGCAGATGACATATCAGATACACGTTTTAGTATCCAAAATCTATAAAGAACTTATCACACTCAACACCCCCCCCCCAAAAAAAAAAGTAATCCAGTGAAGAAATGGGCACAAGACATGAACACTTTACCGAAAGAAAACATCCAGGTGGCTAACAGACAAAAGATGCTCAAATCACTCACCATTGGGTGCAGCCACTGTGGAAAACAGTATGGAGGTTCCTCAAAAAGCTAAAAATAGAACTACCCTATGACCCAGCAATTGCACTACTAGGTATTTATCCAAGGGATACAGGTGTGCCGTTTTGAAGGGACACAAGCACCCCAATGTTGACAGCAGCACTATCAACAATAGCCAAAGTATGGAAAGAGCCAAAATGTCCATCGATGGATGAATGGATGGAGAAGATGTGGTATACACACACACACACACACACACACACACACACACACACACACAATGGAGTGTTACTCAGCAATCAAAAAGAATGAAATCTTGCCATTTGCAACTACGTGGATGGAACTGGAGGGTATTTATGCTAAGTGAAATTAGTCAGAGAAAGCCAAAAACCATATGACTTCACTCATATGAGGACTTTAAGAGACAAGACAGATGAACATAAGGGAAGGGAAACAAAAATAATATAAAAACAGGGAGGGGGACAAAACATAAGAGACTCAAATATGGAGAACAAACGGAGGGTTACGGGGGGTGTGGGAGGGGGGATGGGCTAAATGGGTAAGGGGCACTAAGGAATCTACTCCTGAAATCATTGTTGCACTATATGCTAATTTGGATGTAAATTTAAAAATAAATAAAAATTTTAATAAATGTGGCGTGCGCATGCGCGCGCACACACACCACACACCACACACACACACACACACACACACACACACACACACACACAGTGGAATATTACTTGGCGGTCAAAGAGAATGAACTCTTGCCATTTGCAACAACGTGGATGGAACTAGACTGTATTATGCTAAGCAAAATAAGTCAGAGGAAGATAAACATCATATGATTTCACTCATGTGGAATGTTAAGAAACAAAATAGATGAACATAGGGGAAGGGAAGGAAAAATAAGATAAAAACAGAGAGGCAAACCAGGAGACACTCTTAAGTACAGAGAACAAACTGAAGGTTGCTGGAGGGTGTTGGGGGTGGTGGTGGGCTAAATGGGTGATGGGCATTAAGGAGGGCACTTGTTGGGATGTGCACTGGGTGTTATATGTAAGTGATGAATCACTAAATTCTAATCCTCAAGCCATTATTGCACGATATGTTAGCTAACTTTGAGAAGGAAGGAAGGAAGGGAGGGAGGGAGGGAGGAAGGGAAGGAGGAAGGAAGGAAGGAAGGAAGGAAGGAAGGAAGGAAGGAAGGACCAGTAAATGGTTCAAATTTGGGTGATTAAGAGAATCTCAGAGGTGGGAACTGGTGAACCAACTTTGTGTGTCAAAGACTTTCCTTGGCCTAATATAGCCTTACTTTTCCTGCTAGATACTGTTGCTGCTTATTCTGCAATTTCCTGGAAATGTCTTCTGTTCCAGCTGGTGAGAGAACAATATAGGTTGTTGGTTTTTCAGGTCACCTTTCTGCTTGTTCCTTTTCCTCTGCAGTTCCTATACAGCTAGGTCCTCTGACTGAGGAACATAATGTTTTCACTTTGTCCTGATTCTCCTGTCAGCATGTTGGGGAAGACTTGCTGTGCAAAGTAAAGGCTAGCATACTCTGTATTATAGATGGAATACTGGTGAAGCTCCCTGGAGGAAAAGGTCCCTAGTTATTTGCTAAGTATGTGCCTTCTGAAAGAAAAGGGGTGTATGGCAGAGAGTGACAGTCTCTCACTGCACTTGAAGAAGACAGAGCCGAAAGAAACAGATGTATGGAGTTGGGCCTTAGGGAATAATGGTACTGATTTAGAGACATAGAACCAATAAAAATAACTTAACAAAAAGATAAGCCATACTCAGGTGTAAAACAATACCCTTTGTTAAGAACTCAATTCGAAGGAATAAAACCAGTGATAAAAGAATTAGAAAAATGAGATATTTTAATCATTTTAAAAGAGCACTGTCTATAAAGAGTCTAGGAGACATTTATCTATGAGATGAAATGCTTGACCAATATATAGATTTGTATAAGATCTTAGAAAAATAAATTTGTTACGCCATCACCATTAACTCCTATAGCTTCTAACTCTGCAATGATCTTGACGTTAAGCACTGTCATCTGCAAAGCTTATTTCTGTAGCTGATCTATGTTCTGCTTGTTTTTCTGTCCCTCTAGTGGACAAGTCTAAATTCTTTTTGCTTTTATTTATGGGATCCCATATTTATGGAAAAGATTTCTGAAGGAAATCAGGACATTTACAGTCCCACTAGCGGGATCTATAATTAATTATTCAATATGTAGATGATTTGCTGGTAGCCTCCCAAACTAAAGGGCAGTAACGTTCTTGGAATGGACACTTTGGCTTTGTTACAATCCCTTCCCTCAAAGGGACATAAGGCCTCCTCACTAGACACGTTGCAATATTGTGAAACTGAAGTAAAATATTTAGGACGTGTTATCAGCTGGAGAGGGCTGCAACGTGTTACAATCTCAAAGTCTCAAAATTTTGCAGTAAACCAGTCTGCTACCAAAAAAAGAAAATTTAAATTTGGTGGACTAGGTAGGGTATCGTAGACAGTAGTAGGTTTCAGCTTTTACAGAACAGGCGAAACCAGTGACAAAACATTGCACGGTAATTCCCGAGATCCTGTGGATGGTTTGGTTCCTAGAAAAAGTATTGTGAAGAAATGAAACCAGCTATTAAGAGTCATCCCCTCAACTGTTCCCAAATTTTGAAAACCTTTTCCACTTACTTTGTCATGAAACTAAAGGTTGCTCCTAGTGGAGGCTTAACTCCAATTTGGGGATTAGACTCTAAACCAATAGCATATTTCTCAGTTCCGGATGCCAGTGCCCTGGGGGAGTGCCTGCCCCGGTGTGCCTCTACGCTGTGGCAAGCAGCTTGCTACCCTTTCTGAAAAGGCTCACTGGGGTCACTTATGTAGCTATCAAAGTGAAAGAAAAGAAAAGTGAAAGAAAAAACCAGTTGGATTCACGCTTTCCAAGTGAAGCCAGCAGCACTTCAGGTTCAGAACTGGACTATGGTTTTCGCAAGGACGTGACACTGAAGCTTTCTAGAAATAACTGACTTTGGTACTGAACGCAACTGACAAGGTATAAATGATTCGTACAGTTAACCTCTAGAGGTCCAACAACAATTCAATTATTGGTGATTATTGGCAGAGCTAAGGCCGGGCCATCTCCGTTAGTAATCTTTCTTTGGCTAGTAATACCAAAGTAAAACTAATACAGTATGTATCCAGAGAGCTACCCCAGCCCTAAATTTGACACAAAAATGTTTTAACCGGATTGACTGATGGGGACCGGAAGGAATCTTTCTTAAAACTATACAAAACCGTAGAAGTAAGTAAACTCCACTGGTGAGTGTTTCTTTCACCTCCATCAGCCAATGCAACTACTTCCAGCTCCAGAAATAGTCATGGTAAAATCACACCCCCAAGCAGGTGCAAAGAAGGCAGTTGAGAGTTCCTGACCGGGCCAGCTGGAGCTTTCTAGCATAGTTACTTACTACCGCAAGGCTTGGCCCTGTTAACGGTGGGCATTAACCCTTCAAAAGAAAGCCAAGCTTCTGGCGCGTGACACCCGCAACGTAATGAGAAACTAACCCTGCCTTAACAACTAGAGCAAGCGTCGAAACGGCCCTACGCGCTGTCCGGCGCTAAAACCCTCGTGACCCTCAATGCAGTTGAGGACAGAAGCCCGACGGCACCAACAGCAACCCACCGCCCCAACGCACGCACACTACAGCGGGACTACGAGCGCCGTAGCCGCTGACGTCTCAGGTGGTCCTAGGCGCCAACCCCGAAAAGAGAAAATACTCGAGAACCGGCGAGCACACGGGCGGTCTGTTCTTGGAAACGCACAAAGCCAGGGGAAAGCGCGAACGCAGTCCCCCACTACCACAAATTATGCAGTCGAGTTTCCCACATTTGGGGAAATCGCAGGGGTCAGCACATCCGGAGTGCAATGGATAAGCCTCGCCCTGGGAAAACCACCTTCGTGATCATGGTATCTCCCCTGCCAGGTAAGTATGAGTTGCTTGCCCCTCCTCGACCCGCACCCTCGCGCTCGCCGCGCTTCACACACACGGTCACTTCCCCCACGCGGCCTCCGCACCCCGCGCTCTCTGCACGCCCCCCGCCTCAACCTCGCTCGTCGGCAAAACAACGGCGGGCGCCTCTGCCTAGCCCCCACGCGGGACGTGCGCGCCCAGGCGGTCCGGGACCGGCAGCCAATGCGCGCATGCTCATCTACATACGCCACGCCTTGCCATGACGTCCCCCGCATCCGGTCTCCGGCTCTGGGACAACGGATGTGCTAGTGGCCGGGCAGACCCGCCGATGCCTGGGGGGTGGGTGGAGCGGGCGCAGGTGGGCAGGAGGCGAGGGGTCCGGGACCTAGCAGCGAGACCCGAGAAGGCGGGGGTCGCCCGGCGCCCAGCGGGAGTGGTGGCGGGTCAGGGCTCGGATGTGGTGTCAACCTGCCTTTCAACAAAAAGAAACTTTCGGCCCATTTTTGTCCTCGCTTGTTCGAAACTCATTTTCAAATACAATCGAAAACTCAGGAAAGGTCTTTCTGCCGCTTGACGTTAAGTGCTCAGCTGCCCTAGTAAGAAGTCGTGGCGATGTTTAGCCATGGCGACTTTCTGAATAAAAGGGCTTCAGTAATATGCAGTAGCCTGACCTAGTAACGCTAGAAGAAAAACCAGGATTCTAAGTGTTGAAGAACGAAAAACTAAGTAAAACGCTAAACAGTGCCCTTCAACCGCAGCCAGTCGTGTCGCCCGAGACCCCGGGCGGCCAGGGTCAGGTGCCCTTCAGCCCTTTCCCCCTCGTACCACCCCACCACGCACACAGGGTGGCCCCACCAAGTGCCCTCTGGTCCTTTCTGACTTGGACTCCGTCAAAGGTAAACGCAGCAGACAGTAAGTAAAGTGGTGAAAAAAGATGTCATTCAGTGACTACTGACAGTAGGGGAAAGAGCTGAGCTCCAATCCGATTTGTGCGGAGGTGATTTGGGCGTTTTCCCGGAAGAATGAGAGGAAGCGGGCTCAGCCCAGTCAGAGAAGTGAAAGGTTACAAAGGGTAGTTCGGTGTAACTGCTGTTAGGCGGTTGTGTTTGCTAGCTGGCAGTTACTGAACTGAGGATGCTCTCCTCCCACAGACCGGGAGATAGGCCCTACTTCCTTCCCCGATCACATTTCAAAGTCCTTGAGATGGGAGGGACCCTTCAGAGTTGTAAGAGATCCACATTCGCAATCGCAAGCCCTTTTCAATAAATGCCCTATTTACAACACAGGCTGGGGGCCTGTGTCAGGTGTTTAACTTCCTCAGGCTGGGAGTCAAACTTAGGGACAGAACCTTGTGCTGCTAGAAGCTATGCTAGAGTCTGGTCAAGTCTCAGTGCAGGAAACAGTCTGGGTGGGCCCTTATGTGTTCAGAGTTCTGCAGCTCTCAGCCTAAGAAAGTCTCTGGTGATGAAGCAAGATAACCCGGCACTTCCCCCTGGCTGAACCCTGGCTCCTGGACCCTCCTTTTATATTCTGTTCTCTTTGATGACATTGTTTGCCCATTCAACAACTGTTTGTTGTTGTGCCAGACACTTTGAGGAACTGGTAACAAAAAGGCCTCTTGGCGTTCATGTTTTGTAGAAGGGGCAGAGGGAGTGGGAGAAAATCAACAATGGACACAATAGGTAAATTAATTAGTGTGTTAGCTGTTAGTGGGTGCTCAGAAGAGGTTACACGAGAAGGTGCTATGCTTCAAGCAAAGACTTGAAGGAGGTGAGGGAGTCAATCACGGAGGGGGCAGGGGTCCAGGAAGCATCCCCGGCACAAAGGTCGGCTAGCGCAAAGGCCCAGGTAGGACTGTGTGTGGAGAATAGCAAGGAGGCCCTGCGTCCAGCGCAAAACTGAAGAGTTGTACAAAATTAAGTCAGAGAGGTGACTAGGTTGGAGATAAGATCATGAGGGTCTTGTAGATCATTGTAAGAGGTCCCACACCATCACCACCCCCGCTCCCCATGGATAATATTTTTACTTCACTTGGAAATCAGCTACCTAGATGTTCCAATACCACTTTAACCACCTCTTGGCATCTCGGCTGAGAATGCCTGTCTCAGTTCCGCCTGGAAATCGACCACAGGTACTTGCTGCTGCTGCCGCCGTCTCCTTGGGTACAGGTGACGCTCTTGACTTGGACTTCCATCTCTGGGAGTGTTTTTCTGTAGTCCGTCTCAGGTGTAAGTGGTCCCTGGCTGGGTCCATCATGCTGCCGGCTGCTCCTCAGAACAGACCATCAGGCATCTCCGGAGACCACTCCGCTCTGCGCAGATCATTGTAACACTCTAAATGTGAGTGAACCAAAAGTTTTTGTTTTGTTTAGTGTTTGAAGTAAGGTCTACATCGGGGTCCCGGCTGGTTCAGTGGGTGCGGCATGCGACTCTTGATCTTGGGGTCGTGAGTTGGAGACCCAAGATGGGTGTAGAGGTTACTTAAAAATAAAATCTTAAGAAGAAGGAACACACACACACACACACACACACACACACACACACACACACAGCATCCAATGCGGGGCCCCGAACTCACAACCTCAAGATCAAGAGTCAAATGCTCTACTGACTGAGCCAGCCAGGCAACCCCAAGCTGGGAGGTTTTGAGCAGAGGAGTGCCTTGATCTGAGTCCTCCGCCTCCCACTCCGCTTGGCACCCAAAATAATAATTACCATTATAATTATTATTATCGTTGTTAATAAAAAATAAGAAATCAGGCTGTTAAGGACAAAAGCAGGGAAATCAGTCAGTTAGTTCAGGAGGCTTGCATAATCCAGGCAAGACGATATTGCCTTCGTATGGTGGCATAATCTGCCACACCAAAAAAATGTCATTTTGGCCTAAGGATTATTTTGAACTAAAGGCATTTAAAAACCAGCAGGTGGTTAGGCGGTTCGCAGCCGCCTACCTAGTGCCCATCCCAGTGGGTTCTCCTCCGCTCCTCCGCGAGGCCACCCCCGCACAACCAACAGGCGAGCTTCACCGACGCCCCTCCTCGCCACTGCCGCCACGGACCGCTTGTAGTCCCCACCTGTAGAAAGGAGCGCCGGGAGGGGAAATGCAACAGGCGAGAGCCCCGGCCCAGGCATCTTGACAATCGCGACCCGGGAGGCTGGGGCCACCGGCCGGGCAGCCGCCAAACGCAGGGGATATGCTCCCTCTGCCCGGAAAGGGGCGCTGGGGCGGCGTCGGCCCTGCTCTTTTCTAAAGGGCCTTCCAACCACGCCAAGGCATGCCGGACCTCCGGCTTGCCAGTGTGGTGGCCTCCGTCATTTCAAGAAGAAGCAATGACCCGGGCCTGTCAGCGTGCACCCTTCGATAGCTCAGCTGGTAGAGCGGAGGACTGTAGGCTGGATACGTGTGGGCATCCTTAGGTCGCTGGTTCGATTCCGGCTCGAAGGAAGTGCCTGACGCTTTTGCGCCACGGGGCGGGGGGCACCGCCCCCCCAGCGCCCCGCCCCAACTCTGCCCCGCCCGGGCACCTGCAGCCTCGCGGCAGCCCCTCTCCCACAGGCCAAAGTCAGTAAGTAAAACCTTTACGGAACACCTGCCTACGTCTGCTCGTGTGCTGCCGCCAGGGAACACACCTGCGCCTTCTTCCCGCAGTTTACCTGCACGTGCCCGTGGACGCTCCACGTCCCCGCCGCTCCTGCCTTGTCTCAGCCCCACGCCGTCCCGCGCCCTTCCCCACTTTTATTCGCCCACTGCTCCCGCTCCAGACAAACGCGTGGGCAAAG
>NC_138351.1:32175842-32210150 GCF_046562875.1 Panthera onca | reverse complement strand
CTTTGTCAAACTGCACTTGGCGGAAGCCACTTTTCAGGAACACCTTGTATCACGAGGTGAGGAGCGGTCTGAAAACCTCAACCATGCGGGGGCGTGTGTGGGAAGGGCCATACCTCGAATCTCTGAAACCACATGGCGGTGAAGCCCTCTTTCAACGGCCCTGTGCTTTCGCTGGATGAAATTAAAAAGTGTTCGAAAACTCCCAGGGCCTATGGGGGGTGGGGGTGGGGGTGGGGGTGGGGGTGAGGAAGTGGCACGGATCGCTCAACTCTGTGGTACAACACTGTGGGGAAAACATCTCTCAGGTAACTGCATCTCTTTGCACTCAGTGAGAATAGTTGGAAGACAAAGGTAGGGCCCACAACGAGAGTTCCTCTGTGCCAACTGCATGAACCACTTCGTGGAGAGCACCTTTCCCCTAACATCTCGTTTCCAAAGCTAGACGTGGCCTGAAACCTACGCAGGGCCTACACGGAAAGTGGCCTGTGCCCGAACTCTGCGGAACAACAGGGTGGTGAAGCCATCCTTCAAGGAACATCATCAGGTTTCACTACGTTAGACGTGTGTGGAAACACCTGCGGAAAACTGTGGGGAAAGGGACACAATACGCGCGAGCGTGTGGAAACAAGTATCGTGGAGAAACTCTCTTTTGACTGAAATCTGGTTTCACGATGGTACAGGCGATTGAAAACGGACGCGGGGCCGATGGGGAAAGCGCCACGTCCTCAACTCTCTCAAGCCACACGGTGCGGAATCCATGGTTTCAACTAGCTTCTCGTTTCACCAAGTTGGTCCTGTTTGTGAAGGCGTGCGAGGAACTCGGAGGGAAGCGCCGCCATCTACTGCAGTCTGCGACACACCAGGGTGGTGACACCAGCGTGTCACTAGTCTGTGACGTCACGAACCCAGAAGGGTTCGTGAAACACCAGGCAGGGCGGAAAGGGTGGAAAGGGTCACATACGCTCAACTCTGCGAATCGACGCTGCGGGGTGACCATCCTCCTTCCACTCGCACCTTGGTTCACTAAGTTACGAGCGTTTGAGATGCCTGCGGGTGCTCCACGGCAAGGGCCGTATACTCAACTCTGTGAGACACCGGGGAACTACCTTTCAACGATCGACTTGCTTCATTAGGTTAGAAGTGTCTGAAAACGAACGCAGGCCCTATGCGGAAAGGGCCTTGTCCTCAGCTCTGCGAGACAACCCTTGGAGTGCGACGGTCTTTCATCTAACGTCTCCTTTCACAGTTACAAGTGTTTGAGCACCTGTGGGGGGCAGCTGCACGGAAAGGGCCATGTACTCAACTCTTGGAAGCAACACGGCTGCTTACACATCCTTCGACTCACAGCTGGTTTGGCTGACGCGTGTCTGAAAACATGCGGGGGCCCCTGAGGAAAGTGCCGTAGAGTCAATCAACTCTGTGAGACGACACTGTGTGTGTGTGTGTGTGCGTGTGTGTGTGTGTGTATGGGAGGGGGGACGGGGGGAGAGGGTGGAGGAGGAAGGGGGAGAGGGACCGTCTTTCAACTCAGACATTGTTTCCGGAAGTCAGAAATGCTGGAAAGGAAATGCAGGGTCTCCATGGAAAGCGCCATGTACCCAACACAACGGACGCGGTCGGGAAGCCATCTTTCCACAGTCACCTCGTGTAAGTTAAAAGTGCCTGAAAACCTATGGCGAGGCCTAGCGGGAAACATGCCCCATACTGAACTCTGTGACACAGCACTTGTGGGGAGGCCGTCTGGTTCAAGTCCCGTCTGGTTTCGCTCTGCCGAATACGTTTGAAGACTCTACTCTGCAGGGCGTATGCGGAGCGGGCCAGCTACTCAACTCTGTGAAACGGCAGAGTGGTGAAACCGTCGTTCAACTACCCTGAGTCTCCACTCATTTAGGAGGGCTGGAACATCCTTGCGGGGCCGAAGCATAAGGTGCCCTATACTCCCCTCCGAGGAACAACACGGTGGGATCACCGTCTTTCGAGTAACGTCTTGTTTCACTCACTTTGAAGCGTCTGAAACCCAATGCCGGCAACCCTGGGGGCAAAGTGGCACACACCCGACTCTGAAAGATCGCTGTGGAGAAACCATCCTCCCGGCTAACGTCTGGGTTCCCCCAGGTGAGAGGTGTTGGAACAGCCGTGCGAGGACTGTGCCCCCCGCCCCGCAACGTGCCGTACGCTCACCTCTTGGCAAAGAACAAGATGGCGAAACCATCTTTCAACGGGCACCTCGTGTCAGTAAGGTTACGTAGCGCTTGAAAACCCATGCGGGGCCCACGACGCCACGGCCATGCACTCAACCCCGAGAAACGAAAGTGTGCAGGAATCAGCTGAGGAACTAACACCGAGTTGCGGTAAGCCACACGTTGGAAAACCCGTGCCGACCTACACCCAAGGTGCCAGGCACTCCACCGCACGAAACGCCCTGGGCAAGCCATCTTTCCACTAGCATCTTGTCTCACTGAGGCTGCTGTGTCGAAAACGGATGGCGGGCTTATGCGGCAAGTGCCATACCCTCGCCTCTGGAAACAGCACTGGGGTCTCACAGTCTTCCCAACTAAGTCTATCAAGGTTTCGCTGCGAACTCTTTTAAAACGTGGGCAGGGCCTACACGGTAAAAGTGCCGAATCCTCACCTCTGCGAAACAACAGCGGGGAACCATCTTTCAAGACTCGCCTCATTTCGTTGCGTTAGAAGGCTTTGAAAAATCGCTATGGGTCCAGTGTTGACCGTGCCGTAGTACATAATAGACTCTGTCCAACTGCACTCCGCAGAAACCACCTTTCCGCTACCATCTCGCATGGTATGCACACCTAGGCAGGAACCATCTGGAAAGTGACACGTGCTCGACCCAGTGAGAGAATACGCGGGAGGGAGCCTCTCGCAACCAGCATCACGGTTCGCTAACTTCGAAGGGTGTGAATACGAACGCGGGGCCTAGGCACATAGTGCCACAGACTCCAGCCTGGGAAAGAACCCTGTGGGGAAACCATCCTCCAACAAACCTGTCATCTCACTAAGTTAGACTTTGTGAAAAACTCTGGAGGGCCTGTGCCGATAGGGCCATAGGCTCTGTCGCACTGCACTTTGCAGAAACAAACCCCTTTTCGACTACCGTCTCGCATCACGAAGTTGGAAGTGTTGGAAAAGCTAGGCGGGGCCTCTGTGGACAGTGTCAAATCCTCAAGGCTGGGAAACAACACCTGCTTGCACTGTGGTGGAGCCGTCTTTCAACGCACATTCTGCTTTCGCTGTTACAAGTGTTTGAAAACCTAGGAGAAGGCGATGAGGCAAGTGCCATAAACTCAACTCTCTGAAACCACACGGTCGTGAGAAAATTCTTTCCAGGAGCGTCTGGTCTCACCAAGTGAGACAATTTGGAAAGCCTATGCGGGGCTTACACGCGGAGCGCCATAGACTCCATTCTGCGGTGCGACACTGCGGGGAACCCATCATTCCGCAGACACGTCGTCTGGGGTAAGTCGCAAGTGTTGGCAAAACTATGCAGGGCCTGTGCCCGCAGTGCCGTACCCTTTGTCAAACTGCACTTGGCGGAAGCCACTTTTCCAGGAACACCTTGTATCACGAGGTGAGGAGCGTCTGAAAACCTCAACCATGCGGGGGCGTGTGTGGGAAGGGCCATACCTCGAATCTCTGAAACCACATGGCGGTGAAGCCCTCTTTCAACGGCCCTGTGCTTTCGCTGGATGAAATTAAAAGTGTTCGAAAACTCCCAGGGCCTATGGGGGGTGGGGGTGGGGGTGGGGGTGGGGGTGAGGAAGTGGCACGGATCGCTCAACTCTGTGGTACAACACTGTGGGGAAAACATCTCTCAGGTAACTGCATCTCTTTGCACTCAGTGAGAATAGTTGGAAGACAAAGGTAGGGCCCACAACGAGAGTTCCTCTGTGCCAACTGCATGAACCACTTCGTGGAGAGCACCTTTCCCCTAACATCTCGTTTCCCAAAGCTAGACGTGGCCTGAAACCTACGCAGGGCCTACACGGAAAGTGGCCTGTGCCCGAACTCTGCGGAACAACAGGGTGGTGAAGCCATCCTTCAAGGAACATCATCAGGTTTCACTACGTTAGACGTGTGTGGAAACACCTGCGGAAAACTGTGGGGAAAGGGACACAATACGCGCGAGCGTGTGGAAACAAGTATCGTGGAGAAACTCTCTTTTGACTGAAATCTGGTTTCACGATGGTACAGGCGATTGAAAACGGACGCGGGGCCGATGGGGAAAGCGCCACGTCCTCAACTCTCTCAAGCCACACGGTGCGGAATCCATGGTTTCAACTAGCTTCTCGTTTCACCAAGTTGGTCCTGTTTGTGAAGGCGTGCGAGGAACTCGGAGGGAAGCGCCGCCATCTACTGCAGTCTGCGACACACCAGGGTGGTGACACCAGCGTGTCACTAGTCTGTGACGTCACGAACCCAGAAGGGTTCGTGAAACACCAGGCAGGGCGGAAAGGGTGGAAAGGGTCACATACGCTCAACTCTGCGAATCGACGCTGCGGGGTGACCATCCTCCTTCCACTCGCACCTTGGTTCACTAAGTTACGAGCGTTTGAGATGCCTGCGGGTGCTCCACGGCAAGGGCCGTATACTCAACTCTGTGAGACACCGGGGAACTACCTTTCAACGATCGACTTGCTTCATTAGGTTAGAAGTGTCTGAAAACGAACGCAGGCCCTATGCGGAAAGGGCCTTGTCCTCAGCTCTGCGAGACAACCCTTGGAGTGCGACGGTCTTTCATCTAACGTCTCCTTTCACAGTTACAAGTGTTTGAGCACCTGTGGGGGGCAGCTGCACGGAAAGGGCCATGTACTCAACTCTTGGAAGCAACACGGCTGCTTACACATCCTTCGACTCACAGCTGGTTTGGCTGACGCGTGTCTGAAAACCATGCGGGGGCCCCTGAGGAAAGTGCCGTAGAGTCAATCAACTCTGTGAGACGACACTGTGTGTGTGTGTGTGTGCGTGTGTGTGTGTGTGTATGGGAGGGGGGACGGGGGGAGAGGGTGGAGGAGGAAGGGGGAGAGGGACCGTCTTTCAACTCAGACATTGTTTCCGGAAGTCAGAAATGCTGGAAAGGAAATGCAGGGTCTCCATGGAAAGCGCCATGTACCCAACACAACGGACGCGGTCGGGAAGCCATCTTTCCACAGTCACCTCGTGTAAGTTAAAAGTGCCTGAAAACCTATGGCGAGGCCTAGCGGGAAACATGCCCCATACTGAACTCTGTGACACAGCACTTGTGGGGAGGCCGTCTGGTTCAAGTCCCGTCTGGTTTCGCTCTGCCGAATACGTTTGAAGACTCTACTCTGCAGGGCGTATGCGGAGCGGGCCAGCTACTCAACTCTGTGAAACGGCAGAGTGGTGAAACCGTCGTTCAACTACCCTGAGTCTCCACTCATTTAGGAGGGCTGGAACATCCTTGCGGGGCCGAAGCATAAGGTGCCCTATACTCCCCTCCGAGGAACAACACGGTGGGATCACCGTCTTTCGAGTAACGTCTTGTTTCACTCACTTTGAAGCGTCTGAAACCCAATGCCGGCAACCCTGGGGGCAAAGTGGCACACACCCGACTCTGAAAGATCGCTGTGGAGAAACCATCTTCCCGGCTAACGTCTGGGTTCCCCCAGGTGAGAGGTGTTGGAACAGCCGTGCGAGGACTGTGCCCCCCGCCCCGCAACGTGCCGTACGCTCACCTCTTGGCAAAGAACAAGATGGCGAAACCATCTTTCAACGGGCACCTCGTGTCAGTAAGGTTACGTAGCGCTTGAAAACCCATGCGGGGCCCACGACGCCACGGCCATGCACTCAACCCCGAGAAACGAAAGTGTGCAGGAATCAGCTGAGGAACTAACACCGAGTTGCGGTAAGCCACACGTTGGAAAACCCGTGCCGACCTACACCCAAGGTGCCAGGCACTCCACCGCACGAAACGCCCTGGGCAAGCCATCTTTCCACTAGCATCTTGTCTCACTGAGGCTGCTGTGTCGAAAACGGATGGCGGGCTTATGCGGCAAGTGCCATACCCTCGCCTCTGGAAACAGCACTGGGGTCTCACAGTCTTCCCAACTAAGTCTATCAAGGTTTCGCTGCGAACTCTTTTAAAACGTGGGCAGGGCCTACACGGTAAAAGTGCCGAATCCTCACCTCTGCGAAACAACAGCGGGGAACCATCTTTCAAGACTCGCCTCATTTCGTTGCGTTAGAAGGCTTTGAAAAATCGCTATGGGTCCAGTGTTGACCGTGCCGTAGTACATAATAGACTCTGTCCAACTGCACTCCGCAGAAACCACCTTTCCGCTACCATCTCGCATGGTATGCACACCTAGGCAGGAACCATCTGGAAAGTGACACGTGCTCGACCCAGTGAGAGAATACGCGGGAGGGAGCCTCTCGCAACCAGCATCACGGTTCGCTAACTTCGAAGGGTGTGAATACGAACGCGGGGCCTAGGCACATAGTGCCACAGACTCCAGCCTGGGAAAGAACCCTGTGGGGAAACCATCCTCCAACAAACCTGTCATCTCACTAAGTTAGACTTTGTGAAAAACTCTGGAGGGCCTGTGCCGATAGGGCCATAGGCTCTGTCGCACTGCACTTTGCAGAAACAAACCCCTTTTCGACTACCGTCTCGCATCACGAAGTTGGAAGTGTTGGAAAAGCTAGGCGGGGCCTCTGTGGACAGTGTCAAATCCTCAAGGCTGGGAAACAACACCTGCTTGCACTGTGGTGGAGCCGTCTTTCAACGCACATTCTGCTTTCGCTGTTACAAGTGTTTGAAAACCTAGGAGAAGGCGATGAGGCAAGTGCCATAAACTCAACTCTCTGAAACCACACGGTCGTGAGAAAATTCTTTCCAGGAGCGTCTGGTCTCACCAAGTGAGACAATTTGGAAAGCCTATGCGGGGCTTACACGCGGAGCGCCATAGACTCCATTCTGCGGTGCGACACTGCGGGGAACCCATCATTCCGCAGACACGTCGTCTGGGGTAAGTCGCAAGTGTTGGCAAAACTATGCAGGGCCTGTGCCCGCAGTGCCGTACCCTTTGTCAAACTGCACTTGGCGGAAGCCACTTTTCCAGGAACACCTTGTATCACGAGGTGAGGAGCGTCTGAAAACCTCAACCATGCGGGGGCGTGTGTGGGAAGGGCCATACCTCGAATCTCTGAAACCACATGGCGGTGAAGCCCTCTTTCAACGGCCCTGTGCTTTCGCTGGATGAAATTAAAAGTGTTCGAAAACTCCCAGGGCCTATGGGGGGTGGGGGTGGGGGTGGGGGTGGGGGTGAGGAAGTGGCACGGATCGCTCAACTCTGTGGTACAACACTGTGGGGAAAACATCTCTCAGGTAACTGCATCTCTTTGCACTCAGTGAGAATAGTTGGAAGACAAAGGTAGGGCCCACAACGAGAGTTCCTCTGTGCCAACTGCATGAACCACTTCGTGGAGAGCACCTTTCCCCTAACATCTCGTTTCCCAAAGCTAGACGTGGCCTGAAACCTACGCAGGGCCTACACGGAAAGTGGCCTGTGCCCGAACTCTGCGGAACAACAGGGTGGTGAAGCCATCCTTCAAGGAACATCATCAGGTTTCACTACGTTAGACGTGTGTGGAAACACCTGCGGAAAACTGTGGGGAAAGGGACACAATACGCGCGAGCGTGTGGAAACAAGTATCGTGGAGAAACTCTCTTTTGACTGAAATCTGGTTTCACGATGGTACAGGCGATTGAAAACGGACGCGGGGCCGATGGGGAAAGCGCCACGTCCTCAACTCTCTCAAGCCACACGGTGCGGAATCCATGGTTTCAACTAGCTTCTCGTTTCACCAAGTTGGTCCTGTTTGTGAAGGCGTGCGAGGAACTCGGAGGGAAGCGCCGCCATCTACTGCAGTCTGCGACACACCAGGGTGGTGACACCAGCGTGTCACTAGTCTGTGACGTCACGAACCCAGAAGGGTTCGTGAAACACCAGGCAGGGCGGAAAGGGTGGAAAGGGTCACATACGCTCAACTCTGCGAATCGACGCTGCGGGGTGACCATCCTCCTTCCACTCGCACCTTGGTTCACTAAGTTACGAGCGTTTGAGATGCCTGCGGGTGCTCCACGGCAAGGGCCGTATACTCAACTCTGTGAGACACCGGGGAACTACCTTTCAACGATCGACTTGCTTCATTAGGTTAGAAGTGTCTGAAAACGAACGCAGGCCCTATGCGGAAAGGGCCTTGTCCTCAGCTCTGCGAGACAACCCTTGGAGTGCGACGGTCTTTCATCTAACGTCTCCTTTCACAGTTACAAGTGTTTGAGCACCTGTGGGGGGCAGCTGCACGGAAAGGGCCATGTACTCAACTCTTGGAAGCAACACGGCTGCTTACACATCCTTCGACTCACAGCTGGTTTGGCTGACGCGTGTCTGAAAACCATGCGGGGGCCCCTGAGGAAAGTGCCGTAGAGTCAATCAACTCTGTGAGACGACACTGTGTGTGTGTGTGTGTGCGTGTGTGTGTGTGTGTATGGGAGGGGGGACGGGGGGAGAGGGTGGAGGAGGAAGGGGGAGAGGGACCGTCTTTCAACTCAGACATTGTTTCCGGAAGTCAGAAATGCTGGAAAGGAAATGCAGGGTCTCCATGGAAAGCGCCATGTACCCAACACAACGGACGCGGTCGGGAAGCCATCTTTCCACAGTCACCTCGTGTAAGTTAAAAGTGCCTGAAAACCTATGGCGAGGCCTAGCGGGAAACATGCCCCATACTGAACTCTGTGACACAGCACTTGTGGGGAGGCCGTCTGGTTCAAGTCCCGTCTGGTTTCGCTCTGCCGAATACGTTTGAAGACTCTACTCTGCAGGGCGTATGCGGAGCGGGCCAGCTACTCAACTCTGTGAAACGGCAGAGTGGTGAAACCGTCGTTCAACTACCCTGAGTCTCCACTCATTTAGGAGGGCTGGAACATCCTTGCGGGGCCGAAGCATAAGGTGCCCTATACTCCCCTCCGAGGAACAACACGGTGGGATCACCGTCTTTCGAGTAACGTCTTGTTTCACTCACTTTGAAGCGTCTGAAACCCAATGCCGGCAACCCTGGGGGCAAAGTGGCACACACCCGACTCTGAAAGATCGCTGTGGAGAAACCATCTTCCCGGCTAACGTCTGGGTTCCCCCAGGTGAGAGGTGTTGGAACAGCCGTGCGAGGACTGTGCCCCCCGCCCCGCAACGTGCCGTACGCTCACCTCTTGGCAAAGAACAAGATGGCGAAACCATCTTTCAACGGGCACCTCGTGTCAGTAAGGTTACGTAGCGCTTGAAAACCCATGCGGGGCCCACGACGCCACGGCCATGCACTCAACCCCGAGAAACGAAAGTGTGCAGGAATCAGCTGAGGAACTAACACCGAGTTGCGGTAAGCCACACGTTGGAAAACCCGTGCCGACCTACACCCAAGGTGCCAGGCACTCCACCGCACGAAACGCCCTGGGCAAGCCATCTTTCCACTAGCATCTTGTCTCACTGAGGCTGCTGTGTCGAAAACGGATGGCGGGCTTATGCGGCAAGTGCCATACCCTCGCCTCTGGAAACAGCACTGGGGTCTCACAGTCTTCCCAACTAAGTCTATCAAGGTTTCGCTGCGAACTCTTTTAAAACGTGGGCAGGGCCTACACGGTAAAAGTGCCGAATCCTCACCTCTGCGAAACAACAGCGGGGAACCATCTTTCAAGACTCGCCTCATTTCGTTGCGTTAGAAGGCTTTGAAAAATCGCTATGGGTCCAGTGTTGACCGTGCCGTAGTACATAATAGACTCTGTCCAACTGCACTCCGCAGAAACCACCTTTCCGCTACCATCTCGCATGGTATGCACACCTAGGCAGGAACCATCTGGAAAGTGACACGTGCTCGACCCAGTGAGAGAATACGCGGGAGGGAGCCTCTCGCAACCAGCATCACGGTTCGCTAACTTCGAAGGGTGTGAATACGAACGCGGGGCCTAGGCACATAGTGCCACAGACTCCAGCCTGGGAAAGAACCCTGTGGGGAAACCATCCTCCAACAAACCTGTCATCTCACTAAGTTAGACTTTGTGAAAAACTCTGGAGGGCCTGTGCCGATAGGGCCATAGGCTCTGTCGCACTGCACTTTGCAGAAACAAACCCCTTTTCGACTACCGTCTCGCATCACGAAGTTGGAAGTGTTGGAAAAGCTAGGCGGGGCCTCTGTGGACAGTGTCAAATCCTCAAGGCTGGGAAACAACACCTGCTTGCACTGTGGTGGAGCCGTCTTTCAACGCACATTCTGCTTTCGCTGTTACAAGTGTTTGAAAACCTAGGAGAAGGCGATGAGGCAAGTGCCATAAACTCAACTCTCTGAAACCACACGGTCGTGAGAAAATTCTTTCCAGGAGCGTCTGGTCTCACCAAGTGAGACAATTTGGAAAGCCTATGCGGGGCTTACACGCGGAGCGCCATAGACTCCATTCTGCGGTGCGACACTGCGGGGAACCCATCATTCCGCAGACACGTCGTCTGGGGTAAGTCGCAAGTGTTGGCAAAACTATGCAGGGCCTGTGCCCGCAGTGCCGTACCCTTTGTCAAACTGCACTTGGCGGAAGCCACTTTTCCAGGAACACCTTGTATCACGAGGTGAGGAGCGTCTGAAAACCTCAACCATGCGGGGGCGTGTGTGGGAAGGGCCATACCTCGAATCTCTGAAACCACATGGCGGTGAAGCCCTCTTTCAACGGCCCTGTGCTTTCGCTGGATGAAATTAAAAGTGTTCGAAAACTCCCAGGGCCTATGGGGGGTGGGGGTGGGGGTGGGGGTGGGGGTGAGGAAGTGGCACGGATCGCTCAACTCTGTGGTACAACACTGTGGGGAAAACATCTCTCAGGTAACTGCATCTCTTTGCACTCAGTGAGAATAGTTGGAAGACAAAGGTAGGGCCCACAACGAGAGTTCCTCTGTGCCAACTGCATGAACCACTTCGTGGAGAGCACCTTTCCCCTAACATCTCGTTTCCCAAAGCTAGACGTGGCCTGAAACCTACGCAGGGCCTACACGGAAAGTGGCCTGTGCCCGAACTCTGCGGAACAACAGGGTGGTGAAGCCATCCTTCAAGGAACATCATCAGGTTTCACTACGTTAGACGTGTGTGGAAACACCTGCGGAAAACTGTGGGGAAAGGGACACAATACGCGCGAGCGTGTGGAAACAAGTATCGTGGAGAAACTCTCTTTTGACTGAAATCTGGTTTCACGATGGTACAGGCGATTGAAAACGGACGCGGGGCCGATGGGGAAAGCGCCACGTCCTCAACTCTCTCAAGCCACACGGTGCGGAATCCATGGTTTCAACTAGCTTCTCGTTTCACCAAGTTGGTCCTGTTTGTGAAGGCGTGCGAGGAACTCGGAGGGAAGCGCCGCCATCTACTGCAGTCTGCGACACACCAGGGTGGTGACACCAGCGTGTCACTAGTCTGTGACGTCACGAACCCAGAAGGGTTCGTGAAACACCAGGCAGGGCGGAAAGGGTGGAAAGGGTCACATACGCTCAACTCTGCGAATCGACGCTGCGGGGTGACCATCCTCCTTCCACTCGCACCTTGGTTCACTAAGTTACGAGCGTTTGAGATGCCTGCGGGTGCTCCACGGCAAGGGCCGTATACTCAACTCTGTGAGACACCGGGGAACTACCTTTCAACGATCGACTTGCTTCATTAGGTTAGAAGTGTCTGAAAACGAACGCAGGCCCTATGCGGAAAGGGCCTTGTCCTCAGCTCTGCGAGACAACCCTTGGAGTGCGACGGTCTTTCATCTAACGTCTCCTTTCACAGTTACAAGTGTTTGAGCACCTGTGGGGGGCAGCTGCACGGAAAGGGCCATGTACTCAACTCTTGGAAGCAACACGGCTGCTTACACATCCTTCGACTCACAGCTGGTTTGGCTGACGCGTGTCTGAAAACCATGCGGGGGCCCCTGAGGAAAGTGCCGTAGAGTCAATCAACTCTGTGAGACGACACTGTGTGTGTGTGTGTGTGCGTGTGTGTGTGTGTGTATGGGAGGGGGGACGGGGGGAGAGGGTGGAGGAGGAAGGGGGAGAGGGACCGTCTTTCAACTCAGACATTGTTTCCGGAAGTCAGAAATGCTGGAAAGGAAATGCAGGGTCTCCATGGAAAGCGCCATGTACCCAACACAACGGACGCGGTCGGGAAGCCATCTTTCCACAGTCACCTCGTGTAAGTTAAAAGTGCCTGAAAACCTATGGCGAGGCCTAGCGGGAAACATGCCCCATACTGAACTCTGTGACACAGCACTTGTGGGGAGGCCGTCTGGTTCAAGTCCCGTCTGGTTTCGCTCTGCCGAATACGTTTGAAGACTCTACTCTGCAGGGCGTATGCGGAGCGGGCCAGCTACTCAACTCTGTGAAACGGCAGAGTGGTGAAACCGTCGTTCAACTACCCTGAGTCTCCACTCATTTAGGAGGGCTGGAACATCCTTGCGGGGCCGAAGCATAAGGTGCCCTATACTCCCCTCCGAGGAACAACACGGTGGGATCACCGTCTTTCGAGTAACGTCTTGTTTCACTCACTTTGAAGCGTCTGAAACCCAATGCCGGCAACCCTGGGGGCAAAGTGGCACACACCCGACTCTGAAAGATCGCTGTGGAGAAACCATCCTCCCGGCTAACGTCTGGGTTCCCCCAGGTGAGAGGTGTTGGAACAGCCGTGCGAGGACTGTGCCCCCCGCCCCGCAACGTGCCGTACGCTCACCTCTTGGCAAAGAACAAGATGGCGAAACCATCTTTCAACGGGCACCTCGTGTCAGTAAGGTTACGTAGCGCTTGAAAACCCATGCGGGGCCCACGACGCCACGGCCATGCACTCAACCCCGAGAAACGAAAGTGTGCAGGAATCAGCTGAGGAACTAACACCGAGTTGCGGTAAGCCACACGTTGGAAAACCCGTGCCGACCTACACCCAAGGTGCCAGGCACTCCACCGCACGAAACGCCCTGGGCAAGCCATCTTTCCACTAGCATCTTGTCTCACTGAGGCTGCTGTGTCGAAAACGGATGGCGGGCTTATGCGGCAAGTGCCATACCCTCGCCTCTGGAAACAGCACTGGGGTCTCACAGTCTTCCCAACTAAGTCTATCAAGGTTTCGCTGCGAACTCTTTTAAAACGTGGGCAGGGCCTACACGGTAAAAGTGCCGAATCCTCACCTCTGCGAAACAACAGCGGGGAACCATCTTTCAAGACTCGCCTCATTTCGTTGCGTTAGAAGGCTTTGAAAAATCGCTATGGGTCCAGTGTTGACCGTGCCGTAGTACATAATAGACTCTGTCCAACTGCACTCCGCAGAAACCACCTTTCCGCTACCATCTCGCATGGTATGCACACCTAGGCAGGAACCATCTGGAAAGTGACACGTGCTCGACCCAGTGAGAGAATACGCGGGAGGGAGCCTCTCGCAACCAGCATCACGGTTCGCTAACTTCGAAGGGTGTGAATACGAACGCGGGGCCTAGGCACATAGTGCCACAGACTCCAGCCTGGGAAAGAACCCTGTGGGGAAACCATCCTCCAACAAACCTGTCATCTCACTAAGTTAGACTTTGTGAAAAACTCTGGAGGGCCTGTGCCGATAGGGCCATAGGCTCTGTCGCACTGCACTTTGCAGAAACAAACCCCTTTTCGACTACCGTCTCGCATCACGAAGTTGGAAGTGTTGGAAAAGCTAGGCGGGGCCTCTGTGGACAGTGTCAAATCCTCAAGGCTGGGAAACAACACCTGCTTGCACTGTGGTGGAGCCGTCTTTCAACGCACATTCTGCTTTCGCTGTTACAAGTGTTTGAAAACCTAGGAGAAGGCGATGAGGCAAGTGCCATAAACTCAACTCTCTGAAACCACACGGTCGTGAGAAAATTCTTTCCAGGAGCGTCTGGTCTCACCAAGTGAGACAATTTGGAAAGCCTATGCGGGGCTTACACGCGGAGCGCCATAGACTCCATTCTGCGGTGCGACACTGCGGGGAACCCATCATTCCGCAGACACGTCGTCTGGGGTAAGTCGCAAGTGTTGGCAAAACTATGCAGGGCCTGTGCCCGCAGTGCCGTACCCTTTGTCAAACTGCACTTGGCGGAAGCCACTTTTCCAGGAACACCTTGTATCACGAGGTGAGGAGCGTCTGAAAACCTCAACCATGCGGGGGCGTGTGTGGGAAGGGCCATACCTCGAATCTCTGAAACCACATGGCGGTGAAGCCCTCTTTCAACGGCCCTGTGCTTTCGCTGGATGAAATTAAAAGTGTTCGAAAACTCCCAGGGCCTATGGGGGGTGGGGGTGGGGGTGGGGGTGGGGGTGAGGAAGTGGCACGGATCGCTCAACTCTGTGGTACAACACTGTGGGGAAAACATCTCTCAGGTAACTGCATCTCTTTGCACTCAGTGAGAATAGTTGGAAGACAAAGGTAGGGCCCACAACGAGAGTTCCTCTGTGCCAACTGCATGAACCACTTCGTGGAGAGCACCTTTCCCCTAACATCTCGTTTCCCAAAGCTAGACGTGGCCTGAAACCTACGCAGGGCCTACACGGAAAGTGGCCTGTGCCCGAACTCTGCGGAACAACAGGGTGGTGAAGCCATCCTTCAAGGAACATCA
The DNA here is from genome assembly GCF_046562875.1 of Panthera onca. Classification (NCBI taxonomy): domain Eukaryota; kingdom Metazoa; phylum Chordata; class Mammalia; order Carnivora; family Felidae; genus Panthera; species Panthera onca. Next base: position 32,195,491 of record NC_138351.1, on the reverse strand, counting down.
TCAGGTTTCACTACGTTAGACGTGTGTGGAAACACCTGCGGAAAACTGTGGGGAAAGGGACACAATACGCGCGAGCGTGTGGAAACAAGTATCGTGGAGAAACTCTCTTTTGACTGAAATCTGGTTTCACGATGGTACAGGCGATTGAAAACGGACGCGGGGCCGATGGGGAAAGCGCCACGTCCTCAACTCTCTCAAGCCACACGGTGCGGAATCCATGGTTTCAACTAGCTTCTCGTTTCACCAAGTTGGTCCTGTTTGTGAAGGCGTGCGAGGAACTCGGAGGGAAGCGCCGCCATCTACTGCAGTCTGCGACACACCAGGGTGGTGACACCAGCGTGTCACTAGTCTGTGACGTCACGAACCCAGAAGGGTTCGTGAAACACCAGGCAGGGCGGAAAGGGTGGAAAGGGTCACATACGCTCAACTCTGCGAATCGACGCTGCGGGGTGACCATCCTCCTTCCACTCGCACCTTGGTTCACTAAGTTACGAGCGTTTGAGATGCCTGCGGGTGCTCCACGGCAAGGGCCGTATACTCAACTCTGTGAGACACCGGGGAACTACCTTTCAACGATCGACTTGCTTCATTAGGTTAGAAGTGTCTGAAAACGAACGCAGGCCCTATGCGGAAAGGGCCTTGTCCTCAGCTCTGCGAGACAACCCTTGGAGTGCGACGGTCTTTCATCTAACGTCTCCTTTCACAGTTACAAGTGTTTGAGCACCTGTGGGGGGCAGCTGCACGGAAAGGGCCATGTACTCAACTCTTGGAAGCAACACGGCTGCTTACACATCCTTCGACTCACAGCTGGTTTGGCTGACGCGTGTCTGAAAACCATGCGGGGGCCCCTGAGGAAAGTGCCGTAGAGTCAATCAACTCTGTGAGACGACACTGTGTGTGTGTGTGTGTGCGTGTGTGTGTGTGTGTATGGGAGGGGGGACGGGGGGAGAGGGTGGAGGAGGAAGGGGGAGAGGGACCGTCTTTCAACTCAGACATTGTTTCCGGAAGTCAGAAATGCTGGAAAGGAAATGCAGGGTCTCCATGGAAAGCGCCATGTACCCAACACAACGGACGCGGTCGGGAAGCCATCTTTCCACAGTCACCTCGTGTAAGTTAAAAGTGCCTGAAAACCTATGGCGAGGCCTAGCGGGAAACATGCCCCATACTGAACTCTGTGACACAGCACTTGTGGGGAGGCCGTCTGGTTCAAGTCCCGTCTGGTTTCGCTCTGCCGAATACGTTTGAAGACTCTACTCTGCAGGGCGTATGCGGAGCGGGCCAGCTACTCAACTCTGTGAAACGGCAGAGTGGTGAAACCGTCGTTCAACTACCCTGAGTCTCCACTCATTTAGGAGGGCTGGAACATCCTTGCGGGGCCGAAGCATAAGGTGCCCTATACTCCCCTCCGAGGAACAACACGGTGGGATCACCGTCTTTCGAGTAACGTCTTGTTTCACTCACTTTGAAGCGTCTGAAACCCAATGCCGGCAACCCTGGGGGCAAAGTGGCACACACCCGACTCTGAAAGATCGCTGTGGAGAAACCATCTTCCCGGCTAACGTCTGGGTTCCCCCAGGTGAGAGGTGTTGGAACAGCCGTGCGAGGACTGTGCCCCCCGCCCCGCAACGTGCCGTACGCTCACCTCTTGGCAAAGAACAAGATGGCGAAACCATCTTTCAACGGGCACCTCGTGTCAGTAAGGTTACGTAGCGCTTGAAAACCCATGCGGGGCCCACGACGCCACGGCCATGCACTCAACCCCGAGAAACGAAAGTGTGCAGGAATCAGCTGAGGAACTAACACCGAGTTGCGGTAAGCCACACGTTGGAAAACCCGTGCCGACCTACACCCAAGGTGCCAGGCACTCCACCGCACGAAACGCCCTGGGCAAGCCATCTTTCCACTAGCATCTTGTCTCACTGAGGCTGCTGTGTCGAAAACGGATGGCGGGCTTATGCGGCAAGTGCCATACCCTCGCCTCTGGAAACAGCACTGGGGTCTCACAGTCTTCCCAACTAAGTCTATCAAGGTTTCGCTGCGAACTCTTTTAAAACGTGGGCAGGGCCTACACGGTAAAAGTGCCGAATCCTCACCTCTGCGAAACAACAGCGGGGAACCATCTTTCAAGACTCGCCTCATTTCGTTGCGTTAGAAGGCTTTGAAAAATCGCTATGGGTCCAGTGTTGACCGTGCCGTAGTACATAATAGACTCTGTCCAACTGCACTCCGCAGAAACCACCTTTCCGCTACCATCTCGCATGGTATGCACACCCAGGCAGGAACCATCTGGAAAGTGACACGTGCTCGACCCAGTGAGAGAATACGCGGGAGGGAGCCTCTCGCAACCAGCATCACGGTTCGCTAACTTCGAAGGGTGTGAATACGAACGCGGGGCCTAGGCACATAGTGCCACAGACTCCAGCCTGGGAAAGAACCCTGTGGGGAAACCATCCTCCAACAAACCTGTCATCTCACTAAGTTAGACTTTGTGAAAAACTCTGGAGGGCCTGTGCCGATAGGGCCATAGGCTCTGTCGCACTGCACTTTGCAGAAACAAACCCCTTTTCGACTACCGTCTCGCATCACGAAGTTGGAAGTGTTGGAAAAGCTAGGCGGGGCCTCTGTGGACAGTGTCAAATCCTCAAGGCTGGGAAACAACACCTGCTTGCACTGTGGTGGAGCCGTCTTTCAACGCACATTCTGCTTTCGCTGTTACAAGTGTTTGAAAACCTAGGAGAAGGCGATGAGGCAAGTGCCATAAACTCAACTCTCTGAAACCACACGGTCGTGAGAAAATTCTTTCCAGGAGCGTCTGGTCTCACCAAGTGAGACAATTTGGAAAGCCTATGCGGGGCTTACACGCGGAGCGCCATAGACTCCATTCTGCGGTGCGACACTGCGGGGAACCCATCATTCCGCAGACACGTCGTCTGGGGTAAGTCGCAAGTGTTGGCAAAACTATGCAGGGCCTGTGCCCGCAGTGCCGTACCCTTTGTCAAACTGCACTTGGCGGAAGCCACTTTTCCAGGAACACCTTGTATCACGAGGTGAGGAGCGTCTGAAAACCTCAACCATGCGGGGGCATGTGTGGGAAGGGCCATACCTCGAATCTCTGAAACCACATGGCGGTGAAGCCCTCTTTCAACGGCCCTGTGCTTTCGCTGGATGAAATTAAAAGTGTTCGAAAACTCCCAGGGCCTATGGGGGGTGGGGGTGGGGGTGGGGGTGGGGGTGAGGAAGTGGCACGGATCGCTCAACTCTGTGGTACAACACTGTGGGGAAAACATCTCTCAGGTAACTGCATCTCTTTGCACTCAGTGAGAATAGTTGGAAGACAAAGGTAGGGCCCACAACGAGAGTTCCTCTGTGCCAACTGCATGAACCACTTCGTGGAGAGCACCTTTCCCCTAACATCTCGTTTCCCAAAGCTAGACGTGGCCTGAAACCTACGCAGGGCCTACACGGAAAGTGGCCTGTGCCCGAACTCTGCGGAACAACAGGGTGGTGAAGCCATCCTTCAAGGAACATCATCAGGTTTCACTACGTTAGACGTGTGTGGAAACACCTGCGGAAAACTGTGGGGAAAGGGACACAATACGCGCGAGCGTGTGGAAACAAGTATCGTGGAGAAACTCTCTTTTGACTGAAATCTGGTTTCACGATGGTACAGGCGATTGAAAACGGACGCGGGGCCGATGGGGAAAGCGCCACGTCCTCAACTCTCTCAAGCCACACGGTGCGGAATCCATGGTTTCAACTAGCTTCTCGTTTCACCAAGTTGGTCCTGTTTGTGAAGGCGTGCGAGGAACTCGGAGGGAAGCGCCGCCATCTACTGCAGTCTGCGACACACCAGGGTGGTGACACCAGCGTGTCACTAGTCTGTGACGTCACGAACCCAGAAGGGTTCGTGAAACACCAGGCAGGGCGGAAAGGGTGGAAAGGGTCACATACGCTCAACTCTGCGAATCGACGCTGCGGGGTGACCATCCTCCTTCCACTCGCACCTTGGTTCACTAAGTTACGAGCGTTTGAGATGCCTGCGGGTGCTCCACGGCAAGGGCCGTATACTCAACTCTGTGAGACACCGGGGAACTACCTTTCAACGATCGACTTGCTTCATTAGGTTAGAAGTGTCTGAAAACGAACGCAGGCCCTATGCGGAAAGGGCCTTGTCCTCAGCTCTGCGAGACAACCCTTGGAGTGCGACGGTCTTTCATCTAACGTCTCCTTTCACAGTTACAAGTGTTTGAGCACCTGTGGGGGGCAGCTGCACGGAAAGGGCCATGTACTCAACTCTTGGAAGCAACACGGCTGCTTACACATCCTTCGACTCACAGCTGGTTTGGCTGACGCGTGTCTGAAAACCATGCGGGGGCCCCTGAGGAAAGTGCCGTAGAGTCAATCAACTCTGTGAGACGACACTGTGTGTGTGTGTGTGTGCGTGTGTGTGTGTGTGTATGGGAGGGGGGACGGGGGGAGAGGGTGGAGGAGGAAGGGGGAGAGGGACCGTCTTTCAACTCAGACATTGTTTCCGGAAGTCAGAAATGCTGGAAAGGAAATGCAGGGTCTCCATGGAAAGCGCCATGTACCCAACACAACGGACGCGGTCGGGAAGCCATCTTTCCACAGTCACCTCGTGTAAGTTAAAAGTGCCTGAAAACCTATGGCGAGGCCTAGCGGGAAACATGCCCCATACTGAACTCTGTGACACAGCACTTGTGGGGAGGCCGTCTGGTTCAAGTCCCGTCTGGTTTCGCTCTGCCGAATACGTTTGAAGACTCTACTCTGCAGGGCGTATGCGGAGCGGGCCAGCTACTCAACTCTGTGAAACGGCAGAGTGGTGAAACCGTCGTTCAACTACCCTGAGTCTCCACTCATTTAGGAGGGCTGGAACATCCTTGCGGGGCCGAAGCATAAGGTGCCCTATACTCCCCTCCGAGGAACAACACGGTGGGATCACCGTCTTTCGAGTAACGTCTTGTTTCACTCACTTTGAAGCGTCTGAAACCCAATGCCGGCAACCCTGGGGGCAAAGTGGCACACACCCGACTCTGAAAGATCGCTGTGGAGAAACCATCCTCCCGGCTAACGTCTGGGTTCCCCCAGGTGAGAGGTGTTGGAACAGCCGTGCGAGGACTGTGCCCCCCGCCCCGCAACGTGCCGTACGCTCACCTCTTGGCAAAGAACAAGATGGCGAAACCATCTTTCAACGGGCACCTCGTGTCAGTAAGGTTACGTAGCGCTTGAAAACCCATGCGGGGCCCACGACGCCACGGCCATGCACTCAACCCCGAGAAACGAAAGTGTGCAGGAATCAGCTGAGGAACTAACACCGAGTTGCGGTAAGCCACACGTTGGAAAACCCGTGCCGACCTACACCCAAGGTGCCAGGCACTCCACCGCACGAAACGCCCTGGGCAAGCCATCTTTCCACTAGCATCTTGTCTCACTGAGGCTGCTGTGTCGAAAACGGATGGCGGGCTTATGCGGCAAGTGCCATACCCTCGCCTCTGGAAACAGCACTGGGGTCTCACAGTCTTCCCAACTAAGTCTATCAAGGTTTCGCTGCGAACTCTTTTAAAACGTGGGCAGGGCCTACACGGTAAAAGTGCCGAATCCTCACCTCTGCGAAACAACAGCGGGGAACCATCTTTCAAGACTCGCCTCATTTCGTTGCGTTAGAAGGCTTTGAAAAATCGCTATGGGTCCAGTGTTGACCGTGCCGTAGTACATAATAGACTCTGTCCAACTGCACTCCGCAGAAACCACCTTTCCGCTACCATCTCGCATGGTATGCACACCTAGGCAGGAACCATCTGGAAAGTGACACGTGCTCGACCCAGTGAGAGAATACGCGGGAGGGAGCCTCTCGCAACCAGCATCACGGTTCGCTAACTTCGAAGGGTGTGAATACGAACGCGGGGCCTAGGCACATAGTGCCACAGACTCCAGCCTGGGAAAGAACCCTGTGGGGAAACCATCCTCCAACAAACCTGTCATCTCACTAAGTTAGACTTTGTGAAAAACTCTGGAGGGCCTGTGCCGATAGGGCCATAGGCTCTGTCGCACTGCACTTTGCAGAAACAAACCCCTTTTCGACTACCGTCTCGCATCACGAAGTTGGAAGTGTTGGAAAAGCTAGGCGGGGCCTCTGTGGACAGTGTCAAATCCTCAAGGCTGGGAAACAACACCTGCTTGCACTGTGGTGGAGCCGTCTTTCAACGCACATTCTGCTTTCGCTGTTACAAGTGTTTGAAAACCTAGGAGAAGGCGATGAGGCAAGTGCCATAAACTCAACTCTCTGAAACCACACGGTCGTGAGAAAATTCTTTCCAGGAGCGTCTGGTCTCACCAAGTGAGACAATTTGGAAAGCCTATGCGGGGCTTACACGCGGAGCGCCATAGACTCCATTCTGCGGTGCGACACTGCGGGGAACCCATCATTCCGCAGACACGTCGTCTGGGGTAAGTCGCAAGTGTTGGCAAAACTATGCAGGGCCTGTGCCCGCAGTGCCGTACCCTTTGTCAAACTGCACTTGGCGGAAGCCACTTTTCCAGGAACACCTTGTATCACGAGGTGAGGAGCGTCTGAAAACCTCAACCATGCGGGGGCGTGTGTGGGAAGGGCCATACCTCGAATCTCTGAAACCACATGGCGGTGAAGCCCTCTTTCAACGGCCCTGTGCTTTCGCTGGATGAAATTAAAAGTGTTCGAAAACTCCCAGGGCCTATGGGGGGTGGGGGTGGGGGTGGGGGTGGGGGTGAGGAAGTGGCACGGATCGCTCAACTCTGTGGTACAACACTGTGGGGAAAACATCTCTCAGGTAACTGCATCTCTTTGCACTCAGTGAGAATAGTTGGAAGACAAAGGTAGGGCCCACAACGAGAGTTCCTCTGTGCCAACTGCATGAACCACTTCGTGGAGAGCACCTTTCCCCTAACATCTCGTTTCCCAAAGCTAGACGTGGCCTGAAACCTACGCAGGGCCTACACGGAAAGTGGCCTGTGCCCGAACTCTGCGGAACAACAGGGTGGTGAAGCCATCCTTCAAGGAACATCATCAGGTTTCACTACGTTAGACGTGTGTGGAAACACCTGCGGAAAACTGTGGGGAAAGGGACACAATACGCGCGAGCGTGTGGAAACAAGTATCGTGGAGAAACTCTCTTTTGACTGAAATCTGGTTTCACGATGGTACAGGCGATTGAAAACGGACGCGGGGCCGATGGGGAAAGCGCCACGTCCTCAACTCTCTCAAGCCACACGGTGCGGAATCCATGGTTTCAACTAGCTTCTCGTTTCACCAAGTTGGTCCTGTTTGTGAAGGCGTGCGAGGAACTCGGAGGGAAGCGCCGCCATCTACTGCAGTCTGCGACACACCAGGGTGGTGACACCAGCGTGTCACTAGTCTGTGACGTCACGAACCCAGAAGGGTTCGTGAAACACCAGGCAGGGCGGAAAGGGTGGAAAGGGTCACATACGCTCAACTCTGCGAATCGACGCTGCGGGGTGACCATCCTCCTTCCACTCGCACCTTGGTTCACTAAGTTACGAGCGTTTGAGATGCCTGCGGGTGCTCCACGGCAAGGGCCGTATACTCAACTCTGTGAGACACCGGGGAACTACCTTTCAACGATCGACTTGCTTCATTAGGTTAGAAGTGTCTGAAAACGAACGCAGGCCCTATGCGGAAAGGGCCTTGTCCTCAGCTCTGCGAGACAACCCTTGGAGTGCGACGGTCTTTCATCTAACGTCTCCTTTCACAGTTACAAGTGTTTGAGCACCTGTGGGGGGCAGCTGCACGGAAAGGGCCATGTACTCAACTCTTGGAAGCAACACGGCTGCTTACACATCCTTCGACTCACAGCTGGTTTGGCTGACGCGTGTCTGAAAACCATGCGGGGGCCCCTGAGGAAAGTGCCGTAGAGTCAATCAACTCTGTGAGACGACACTGTGTGTGTGTGTGTGTGCGTGTGTGTGTGTGTGTATGGGAGGGGGGACGGGGGGAGAGGGTGGAGGAGGAAGGGGGAGAGGGACCGTCTTTCAACTCAGACATTGTTTCCGGAAGTCAGAAATGCTGGAAAGGAAATGCAGGGTCTCCATGGAAAGCGCCATGTACCCAACACAACGGACGCGGTCGGGAAGCCATCTTTCCACAGTCACCTCGTGTAAGTTAAAAGTGCCTGAAAACCTATGGCGAGGCCTAGCGGGAAACATGCCCCATACTGAACTCTGTGACACAGCACTTGTGGGGAGGCCGTCTGGTTCAAGTCCCGTCTGGTTTCGCTCTGCCGAATACGTTTGAAGACTCTACTCTGCAGGGCGTATGCGGAGCGGGCCAGCTACTCAACTCTGTGAAACGGCAGAGTGGTGAAACCGTCGTTCAACTACCCTGAGTCTCCACTCATTTAGGAGGGCTGGAACATCCTTGCGGGGCCGAAGCATAAGGTGCCCTATACTCCCCTCCGAGGAACAACACGGTGGGATCACCGTCTTTCGAGTAACGTCTTGTTTCACTCACTTTGAAGCGTCTGAAACCCAATGCCGGCAACCCTGGGGGCAAAGTGGCACACACCCGACTCTGAAAGATCGCTGTGGAGAAACCATCTTCCCGGCTAACGTCTGGGTTCCCCCAGGTGAGAGGTGTTGGAACAGCCGTGCGAGGACTGTGCCCCCCGCCCCGCAACGTGCCGTACGCTCACCTCTTGGCAAAGAACAAGATGGCGAAACCATCTTTCAACGGGCACCTCGTGTCAGTAAGGTTACGTAGCGCTTGAAAACCCATGCGGGGCCCACGACGCCACGGCCATGCACTCAACCCCGAGAAACGAAAGTGTGCAGGAATCAGCTGAGGAACTAACACCGAGTTGCGGTAAGCCACACGTTGGAAAACCCGTGCCGACCTACACCCAAGGTGCCAGGCACTCCACCGCACGAAACGCCCTGGGCAAGCCATCTTTCCACTAGCATCTTGTCTCACTGAGGCTGCTGTGTCGAAAACGGATGGCGGGCTTATGCGGCAAGTGCCATACCCTCGCCTCTGGAAACAGCACTGGGGTCTCACAGTCTTCCCAACTAAGTCTATCAAGGTTTCGCTGCGAACTCTTTTAAAACGTGGGCAGGGCCTACACGGTAAAAGTGCCGAATCCTCACCTCTGCGAAACAACAGCGGGGAACCATCTTTCAAGACTCGCCTCATTTCGTTGCGTTAGAAGGCTTTGAAAAATCGCTATGGGTCCAGTGTTGACCGTGCCGTAGTACATAATAGACTCTGTCCAACTGCACTCCGCAGAAACCACCTTTCCGCTACCATCTCGCATGGTATGCACACCCAGGCAGGAACCATCTGGAAAGTGACACGTGCTCGACCCAGTGAGAGAATACGCGGGAGGGAGCCTCTCGCAACCAGCATCACGGTTCGCTAACTTCGAAGGGTGTGAATACGAACGCGGGGCCTAGGCACATAGTGCCACAGACTCCAGCCTGGGAAAGAACCCTGTGGGGAAACCATCCTCCAACAAACCTGTCATCTCACTAAGTTAGACTTTGTGAAAAACTCTGGAGGGCCTGTGCCGATAGGGCCATAGGCTCTGTCGCACTGCACTTTGCAGAAACAAACCCCTTTTCGACTACCGTCTCGCATCACGAAGTTGGAAGTGTTGGAAAAGCTAGGCGGGGCCTCTGTGGACAGTGTCAAATCCTCAAGGCTGGGAAACAACACCTGCTTGCACTGTGGTGGAGCCGTCTTTCAACGCACATTCTGCTTTCGCTGTTACAAGTGTTTGAAAACCTAGGAGAAGGCGATGAGGCAAGTGCCATAAACTCAACTCTCTGAAACCACACGGTCGTGAGAAAATTCTTTCCAGGAGCGTCTGGTCTCACCAAGTGAGACAATTTGGAAAGCCTATGCGGGGCTTACACGCGGAGCGCCATAGACTCCATTCTGCGGTGCGACACTGCGGGGAACCCATCATTCCGCAGACACGTCGTCTGGGGTAAGTCGCAAGTGTTGGCAAAACTATGCAGGGCCTGTGCCCGCAGTGCCGTACCCTTTGTCAAACTGCACTTGGCGGAAGCCACTTTTCCAGGAACACCTTGTATCACGAGGTGAGGAGCGTCTGAAAACCTCAACCATGCGGGGGCGTGTGTGGGAAGGGCCATACCTCGAATCTCTGAAACCACATGGCGGTGAAGCCCTCTTTCAACGGCCCTGTGCTTTCGCTGGATGAAATTAAAAGTGTTCGAAAACTCCCAGGGCCTATGGGGGGTGGGGGTGGGGGTGGGGGTGGGGGTGAGGAAGTGGCACGGATCGCTCAACTCTGTGGTACAACACTGTGGGGAAAACATCTCTCAGGTAACTGCATCTCTTTGCACTCAGTGAGAATAGTTGGAAGACAAAGGTAGGGCCCACAACGAGAGTTCCTCTGTGCCAACTGCATGAACCACTTCGTGGAGAGCACCTTTCCCCTAACATCTCGTTTCCCAAAGCTAGACGTGGCCTGAAACCTACGCAGGGCCTACACGGAAAGTGGCCTGTGCCCGAACTCTGCGGAACAACAGGGTGGTGAAGCCATCCTTCAAGGAACATCATCAGGTTTCACTACGTTAGACGTGTGTGGAAACACCTGCGGAAAACTGTGGGGAAAGGGACACAATACGCGCGAGCGTGTGGAAACAAGTATCGTGGAGAAACTCTCTTTTGACTGAAATCTGGTTTCACGATGGTACAGGCGATTGAAAACGGACGCGGGGCCGATGGGGAAAGCGCCACGTCCTCAACTCTCTCAAGCCACACGGTGCGGAATCCATGGTTTCAACTAGCTTCTCGTTTCACCAAGTTGGTCCTGTTTGTGAAGGCGTGCGAGGAACTCGGAGGGAAGCGCCGCCATCTACTGCAGTCTGCGACACACCAGGGTGGTGACACCAGCGTGTCACTAGTCTGTGACGTCACGAACCCAGAAGGGTTCGTGAAACACCAGGCAGGGCGGAAAGGGTGGAAAGGGTCACATACGCTCAACTCTGCGAATCGACGCTGCGGGGTGACCATCCTCCTTCCACTCGCACCTTGGTTCACTAAGTTACGAGCGTTTGAGATGCCTGCGGGTGCTCCACGGCAAGGGCCGTATACTCAACTCTGTGAGACACCGGGGAACTACCTTTCAACGATCGACTTGCTTCATTAGGTTAGAAGTGTCTGAAAACGAACGCAGGCCCTATGCGGAAAGGGCCTTGTCCTCAGCTCTGCGAGACAACCCTTGGAGTGCGACGGTCTTTCATCTAACGTCTCCTTTCACAGTTACAAGTGTTTGAGCACCTGTGGGGGGCAGCTGCACGGAAAGGGCCATGTACTCAACTCTTGGAAGCAACACGGCTGCTTACACATCCTTCGACTCACAGCTGGTTTGGCTGACGCGTGTCTGAAAACCATGCGGGGGCCCCTGAGGAAAGTGCCGTAGAGTCAATCAACTCTGTGAGACGACACTGTGTGTGTGTGTGTGTGCGTGTGTGTGTGTGTGTATGGGAGGGGGGACGGGGGGAGAGGGTGGAGGAGGAAGGGGGAGAGGGACCGTCTTTCAACTCAGACATTGTTTCCGGAAGTCAGAAATGCTGGAAAGGAAATGCAGGGTCTCCATGGAAAGCGCCATGTACCCAACACAACGGACGCGGTCGGGAAGCCATCTTTCCACAGTCACCTCGTGTAAGTTAAAAGTGCCTGAAAACCTATGGCGAGGCCTAGCGGGAAACATGCCCCATACTGAACTCTGTGACACAGCACTTGTGGGGAGGCCGTCTGGTTCAAGTCCCGTCTGGTTTCGCTCTGCCGAATACGTTTGAAGACTCTACTCTGCAGGGCGTATGCGGAGCGGGCCAGCTACTCAACTCTGTGAAACGGCAGAGTGGTGAAACCGTCGTTCAACTACCCTGAGTCTCCACTCATTTAGGAGGGCTGGAACATCCTTGCGGGGCCGAAGCATAAGGTGCCCTATACTCCCCTCCGAGGAACAACACGGTGGGATCACCGTCTTTCGAGTAACGTCTTGTTTCACTCACTTTGAAGCGTCTGAAACCCAATGCCGGCAACCCTGGGGGCAAAGTGGCACACACCCGACTCTGAAAGATCGCTGTGGAGAAACCATCCTCCCGGCTAACGTCTGGGTTCCCCCAGGTGAGAGGTGTTGGAACAGCCGTGCGAGGACTGTGCCCCCCGCCCCGCAACGTGCCGTACGCTCACCTCTTGGCAAAGAACAAGATGGCGAAACCATCTTTCAACGGGCACCTCGTGTCAGTAAGGTTACGTAGCGCTTGAAAACCCATGCGGGGCCCACGACGCCACGGCCATGCACTCAACCCCGAGAAACGAAAGTGTGCAGGAATCAGCTGAGGAACTAACACCGAGTTGCGGTAAGCCACACGTTGGAAAACCCGTGCCGACCTACACCCAAGGTGCCAGGCACTCCACCGCACGAAACGCCCTGGGCAAGCCATCTTTCCACTAGCATCTTGTCTCACTGAGGCTGCTGTGTCGAAAACGGATGGCGGGCTTATGCGGCAAGTGCCATACCCTCGCCTCTGGAAACAGCACTGGGGTCTCACAGTCTTCCCAACTAAGTCTATCAAGGTTTCGCTGCGAACTCTTTTAAAACGTGGGCAGGGCCTACACGGTAAAAGTGCCGAATCCTCACCTCTGCGAAACAACAGCGGGGAACCATCTTTCAAGACTCGCCTCATTTCGTTGCGTTAGAAGGCTTTGAAAAATCGCTATGGGTCCAGTGTTGACCGTGCCGTAGTACATAATAGACTCTGTCCAACTGCACTCCGCAGAAACCACCTTTCCGCTACCATCTCGCATGGTATGCACACCTAGGCAGGAACCATCTGGAAAGTGACACGTGCTCGACCCAGTGAGAGAATACGCGGGAGGGAGCCTCTCGCAACCAGCATCACGGTTCGCTAACTTCGAAGGGTGTGAATACGAACGCGGGGCCTAGGCACATAGTGCCACAGACTCCAGCCTGGGAAAGAACCCTGTGGGGAAACCATCCTCCAACAAACCTGTCATCTCACTAAGTTAGACTTTGTGAAAAACTCTGGAGGGCCTGTGCCGATAGGGCCATAGGCTCTGTCGCACTGCACTTTGCAGAAACAAACCCCTTTTCGACTACCGTCTCGCATCACGAAGTTGGAAGTGTTGGAAAAGCTAGGCGGGGCCTCTGTGGACAGTGTCAAATCCTCAAGGCTGGGAAACAACACCTGCTTGCACTGTGGTGGAGCCGTCTTTCAACGCACATTCTGCTTTCGCTGTTACAAGTGTTTGAAAACCTAGGAGAAGGCGATGAGGCAAGTGCCATAAACTCAACTCTCTGAAACCACACGGTCGTGAGAAAATTCTTTCCAGGAGCGTCTGGTCTCACCAAGTGAGACAATTTGGAAAGCCTATGCGGGGCTTACACGCGGAGCGCCATAGACTCCATTCTGCGGTGCGACACTGCGGGGAACCCATCATTCCGCAGACACGTCGTCTGGGGTAAGTCGCAAGTGTTGGCAAAACTATGCAGGGCCTGTGCCCGCAGTGCCGTACCCTTTGTCAAACTGCACTTGGCGGAAGCCACTTTTCCAGGAACACCTTGTATCACGAGGTGAGGAGCGTCTGAAAACCTCAACCATGCGGGGGCGTGTGTGGGAAGGGCCATACCTCGAATCTCTGAAACCACATGGCGGTGAAGCCCTCTTTCAACGGCCCTGTGCTTTCGCTGGATGAAATTAAAAGTGTTCGAAAACTCCCAGGGCCTATGGGGGGTGGGGGTGGGGGTGGGGGTGGGGGTGAAGAAGTGGCACGGATCGCTCAACTCTGTGGTACAACACTGTGGGGAAAACATCTCTCAGGTAACTGCATCTCTTTGCACTCAGTGAGAATAGTTGGAAGACAAAGGTAGGGCCCACAACGAGAGTTCCTCTGTGCCAACTGCATGAACCACTTCGTGGAGAGCACCTTTCCCCTAACATCTCGTTTCCCAAAGCTAGACGTGGCCTGAAACCTACGCAGGGCCTACACGGAAAGTGGCCTGTGCCCGAACTCTGCGGAACAACAGGGTGGTGAAGCCATCCTTCAAGGAACATCATCAGGTTTCACTACGTTAGACGTGTGTGGAAACACCTGCGGAAAACTGTGGGGAAAGGGACACAATACGCGCGAGCGTGTGGAAACAAGTATCGTGGAGAAACTCTCTTTTGACTGAAATCTGGTTTCACGATGGTACAGGCGATTGAAAACGGACGCGGGGCCGATGGGGAAAGCGCCACGTCCTCAACTCTCTCAAGCCACACGGTGCGGAATCCATGGTTTCAACTAGCTTCTCGTTTCACCAAGTTGGTCCTGTTTGTGAAGGCGTGCGAGGAACTCGGAGGGAAGCGCCGCCATCTACTGCAGTCTGCGACACACCAGGGTGGTGACACCAGCGTGTCACTAGTCTGTGACGTCACGAACCCAGAAGGGTTCGTGAAACACCAGGCAGGGCGGAAAGGGTGGAAAGGGTCACATACGCTCAACTCTGCGAATCGACGCTGCGGGGTGACCATCCTCCTTCCACTCGCACCTTGGTTCACTAAGTTACGAGCGTTTGAGATGCCTGCGGGTGCTCCACGGCAAGGGCCGTATACTCAACTCTGTGAGACACCGGGGAACTACCTTTCAACGATCGACTTGCTTCATTAGGTTAGAAGTGTCTGAAAACGAACGCAGGCCCTATGCGGAAAGGGCCTTGTCCTCAGCTCTGCGAGACAACCCTTGGAGTGCGACGGTCTTTCATCTAACGTCTCCTTTCACAGTTACAAGTGTTTGAGCACCTGTGGGGGGCAGCTGCACGGAAAGGGCCATGTACTCAACTCTTGGAAGCAACACGGCTGCTTACACATCCTTCGACTCACAGCTGGTTTGGCTGACGCGTGTCTGAAAACCATGCGGGGGCCCCTGAGGAAAGTGCCGTAGAGTCAATCAACTCTGTGAGACGACACTGTGTGTGTGTGTGTGTGCGTGTGTGTGTGTGTGTATGGGAGGGGGGACGGGGGGAGAGGGTGGAGGAGGAAGGGGGAGAGGGACCGTCTTTCAACTCAGACATTGTTTCCGGAAGTCAGAAATGCTGGAAAGGAAATGCAGGGTCTCCATGGAAAGCGCCATGTACCCAACACAACGGACGCGGTCGGGAAGCCATCTTTCCACAGTCACCTCGTGTAAGTTAAAAGTGCCTGAAAACCTATGGCGAGGCCTAGCGGGAAACATGCCCCATACTGAACTCTGTGACACAGCACTTGTGGGGAGGCCGTCTGGTTCAAGTCCCGTCTGGTTTCGCTCTGCCGAATACGTTTGAAGACTCTACTCTGCAGGGCGTATGCGGAGCGGGCCAGCTACTCAACTCTGTGAAACGGCAGAGTGGTGAAACCGTCGTTCAACTACCCTGAGTCTCCACTCATTTAGGAGGGCTGGAACATCCTTGCGGGGCCGAAGCATAAGGTGCCCTATACTCCCCTCCGAGGAACAACACGGTGGGATCACCGTCTTTCGAGTAACGTCTTGTTTCACTCACTTTGAAGCGTCTGAAACCCAATGCCGGCAACCCTGGGGGCAAAGTGGCACACACCCGACTCTGAAAGATCGCTGTGGAGAAACCATCCTCCCGGCTAACGTCTGGGTTCCCCCAGGTGAGAGGTGTTGGAACAGCCGTGCGAGGACTGTGCCCCCCGCCCCGCAACGTGCCGTACGCTCACCTCTTGGCAAAGAACAAGATGGCGAAACCATCTTTCAACGGGCACCTCGTGTCAGTAAGGTTACGTAGCGCTTGAAAACCCATGCGGGGCCCACGACGCCACGGCCATGCACTCAACCCCGAGAAACGAAAGTGTGCAGGAATCAGCTGAGGAACTAACACCGAGTTGCGGTAAGCCACACGTTGGAAAACCCGTGCCGACCTACACCCAAGGTGCCAGGCACTCCACCGCACGAAACGCCCTGGGCAAGCCATCTTTCCACTAGCATCTTGTCTCACTGAGGCTGCTGTGTCGAAAACGGATGGCGGGCTTATGCGGCAAGTGCCATACCCTCGCCTCTGGAAACAGCACTGGGGTCTCACAGTCTTCCCAACTAAGTCTATCAAGGTTTCGCTGCGAACTCTTTTAAAACGTGGGCAGGGCCTACACGGTAAAAGTGCCGAATCCTCACCTCTGCGAAACAACAGCGGGGAACCATCTTTCAAGACTCGCCTCATTTCGTTGCGTTAGAAGGCTTTGAAAAATCGCTATGGGTCCAGTGTTGACCGTGCCGTAGTACATAATAGACTCTGTCCAACTGCACTCCGCAGAAACCACCTTTCCGCTACCATCTCGCATGGTATGCACACCCAGGCAGGAACCATCTGGAAAGTGACACGTGCTCGACCCAGTGAGAGAATACGCGGGAGGGAGCCTCTCGCAACCAGCATCACGGTTCGCTAACTTCGAAGGGTGTGAATACGAACGCGGGGCCTAGGCACATAGTGCCACAGACTCCAGCCTGGGAAAGAACCCTGTGGGGAAACCATCCTCCAACAAACCTGTCATCTCACTAAGTTAGACTTTGTGAAAAACTCTGGAGGGCCTGTGCCGATAGGGCCATAGGCTCTGTCGCACTGCACTTTGCAGAAACAAACCCCTTTTCGACTACCGTCTCGCATCACGAAGTTGGAAGTGTTGGAAAAGCTAGGCGGGGCCTCTGTGGACAGTGTCAAATCCTCAAGGCTGGGAAACAACACCTGCTTGCACTGTGGTGGAGCCGTCTTTCAACGCACATTCTGCTTTCGCTGTTACAAGTGTTTGAAAACCTAGGAGAAGGCGATGAGGCAAGTGCCATAAACTCAACTCTCTGAAACCACACGGTCGTGAGAAAATTCTTTCCAGGAGCGTCTGGTCTCACCAAGTGAGACAATTTGGAAAGCCTATGCGGGGCTTACACGCGGAGCGCCATAGACTCCATTCTGCGGTGCGACACTGCGGGGAACCCATCATTCCGCAGACACGTCGTCTGGGGTAAGTCGCAAGTGTTGGCAAAACTATGCAGGGCCTGTGCCCGCAGTGCCGTACCCTTTGTCAAACTGCACTTGGCGGAAGCCACTTTTCCAGGAACACCTTGTATCACGAGGTGAGGAGCGTCTGAAAACCTCAACCATGCGGGGGCGTGTGTGGGAAGGGCCATACCTCGAATCTCTGAAACCACATGGCGGTGAAGCCCTCTTTCAACGGCCCTGTGCTTTCGCTGGATGAAATTAAAAGTGTTCGAAAACTCCCAGGGCCTATGGGGGGTGGGGGTGGGGGTGGGGGTGGGGGTGAGGAAGTGGCACGGATCGCTCAACTCTGTGGTACAACACTGTGGGGAAAACATCTCTCAGGTAACTGCATCTCTTTGCACTCAGTGAGAATAGTTGGAAGACAAAGGTAGGGCCCACAACGAGAGTTCCTCTGTGCCAACTGCATGAACCACTTCGTGGAGAGCACCTTTCCCTAACATCTCGTTTCCCAAAGCTAGACGTGGCCTGAAACCTACGCAGGGCCTACACGGAAAGTGGCCTGTGCCCGAACTCTGCGGAACAACAGGGTGGTGAAGCCATCCTTCAAGGAACATCATCAGGTTTCACTACGTTAGACGTGTGTGGAAACACCTGCGGAAAACTGTGGGGAAAGGGACACAATACGCGCGAGCGTGTGGAAACAAGTATCGTGGAGAAACTCTCTTTTGACTGAAATCTGGTTTCACGATGGTACAGGCGATTGAAAACGGACGCGGGGCCGATGGGGAAAGCGCCACGTCCTCAACTCTCTCAAGCCACACGGTGCGGAATCCATGGTTTCAACTAGCTTCTCGTTTCACCAAGTTGGTCCTGTTTGTGAAGGCGTGCGAGGAACTCGGAGGGAAGCGCCGCCATCTACTGCAGTCTGCGACACACCAGGGTGGTGACACCAGCGTGTCACTAGTCTGTGACGTCACGAACCCAGAAGGGTTCGTGAAACACCAGGCAGGGCGGAAAGGGTGGAAAGGGTCACATACGCTCAACTCTGCGAATCGACGCTGCGGGGTGACCATCCTCCTTCCACTCGCACCTTGGTTCACTAAGTTACGAGCGTTTGAGATGCCTGCGGGTGCTCCACGGCAAGGGCCGTATACTCAACTCTGTGAGACACCGGGGAACTACCTTTCAACGATCGACTTGCTTCATTAGGTTAGAAGTGTCTGAAAACGAACGCAGGCCCTATGCGGAAAGGGCCTTGTCCTCAGCTCTGCGAGACAACCCTTGGAGTGCGACGGTCTTTCATCTAACGTCTCCTTTCACAGTTACAAGTGTTTGAGCACCTGTGGGGGGCAGCTGCACGGAAAGGGCCATGTACTCAACTCTTGGAAGCAACACGGCTGCTTACACATCCTTCGACTCACAGCTGGTTTGGCTGACGCGTGTCTGAAAACCATGCGGGGGCCCCTGAGGAAAGTGCCGTAGAGTCAATCAACTCTGTGAGACGACACTGTGTGTGTGTGTGTGTGCGTGTGTGTGTGTGTGTATGGGAGGGGGGACGGGGGGAGAGGGTGGAGGAGGAAGGGGGAGAGGGACCGTCTTTCAACTCAGACATTGTTTCCGGAAGTCAGAAATGCTGGAAAGGAAATGCAGGGTCTCCATGGAAAGCGCCATGTACCCAACACAACGGACGCGGTCGGGAAGCCATCTTTCCACAGTCACCTCGTGTAAGTTAAAAGTGCCTGAAAACCTATGGCGAGGCCTAGCGGGAAACATGCCCCATACTGAACTCTGTGACACAGCACTTGTGGGGAGGCCGTCTGGTTCAAGTCCCGTCTGGTTTCGCTCTGCCGAATACGTTTGAAGACTCTACTCTGCAGGGCGTATGCGGAGCGGGCCAGCTACTCAACTCTGTGAAACGGCAGAGTGGTGAAACCGTCGTTCAACTACCCTGAGTCTCCACTCATTTAGGAGGGCTGGAACATCCTTGCGGGGCCGAAGCATAAGGTGCCCTATACTCCCCTCCGAGGAACAACACGGTGGGATCACCGTCTTTCGAGTAACGTCTTGTTTCACTCACTTTGAAGCGTCTGAAACCCAATGCCGGCAACCCTGGGGGCAAAGTGGCACACACCCGACTCTGAAAGATCGCTGTGGAGAAACCATCCTCCCGGCTAACGTCTGGGTTCCCCCAGGTGAGAGGTGTTGGAACAGCCGTGCGAGGACTGTGCCCCCCGCCCCGCAACGTGCCGTACGCTCACCTCTTGGCAAAGAACAAGATGGCGAAACCATCTTTCAACGGGCACCTCGTGTCAGTAAGGTTACGTAGCGCTTGAAAACCCATGCGGGGCCCACGACGCCACGGCCATGCACTCAACCCCGAGAAACGAAAGTGTGCAGGAATCAGCTGAGGAACTAACACCGAGTTGCGGTAAGCCACACGTTGGAAAACCCGTGCCGACCTACACCCAAGGTGCCAGGCACTCCACCGCACGAAACGCCCTGGGCAAGCCATCTTTCCACTAGCATCTTGTCTCACTGAGGCTGCTGTGTCGAAAACGGATGGCGGGCTTATGCGGCAAGTGCCATACCCTCGCCTCTGGAAACAGCACTGGGGTC